>NC_051154.1:374386211-374469676 GCF_013339745.2 Dermacentor silvarum | reverse complement strand
GCGTGCGCTTTCACTTCTTTATATATATTTTTCTCCTTCAGCGCCATGTTGCAAGTCCCTCTGCGCAGCAGCCGTTGCCGGCGGCGGCGGTGCCGCGCGCCGGCCTGAAAGCTTGAACGGGAACTTTCGAGGGGGCGCCACCGCCGACTTGCTTTCGCAAGCAAAAAGTAACAAGAAAAGCGGTTTAGGAGAGGAGACGGCGGAGGAAAGATGAGATGGTGGTACTTTTCCGAAGGTAGAGGGCCTTTATAGTCACCGCGCTGGTCACGCCTCCCGACACTGTCGCAACCGCTGGTCCTCGATGCCGTTCGCGAACAGCCCTCGTCTAAACGGCAGTTTTTGACATTTCCAGCCGGTAGCCGAGCCGAAGCTGCACGCCACCGACGGTACGACTACTTGGCGGCGTCGTTTCCTGTCAGCGAGCATTCACCAGTCCCGCCAGTCGTTCAGATCACCCCAGTCCCGTCGCTGTCCCCCCTTTTCCGACCTTGGCGCGTACCTCCAGAAAACTAAAAGAGGTAGCTCCCGGAGGTGACGCTGTGTTGTCGATGTCTCCGCCAAAGCCTCTCACCCTGCCGACCAGATGCAATATCGTAGATGTAGAAGCTGATGTGTTAAATGTCCCAGCACTTGTTGATACTAGAGCCCATATCTCGGTAATGAGCAACAATCTTCGTTGCCGAAAGTTCTTACACCTGCCGAATCTCTGTTATCCTTGTCGTCGATGAAGCAATGCCCGTTATCCTTTGCATGTGCAATGCCCAAATAACTGTTGCTGGTTTCAACACTTCGGTTTTATTTGATGTTCTTGAAGAACAGTGTTCCCATGAATTGATCTTCGGTTTGACTTTTTATCGGACCATTCAGCGCTGATTGAGTGCGCTGCTCGCATCCTCCAACTCGAGTGACCTAATCACTGCTTTCCTCAAAAATCAGCGGAGCCTCATTTATGTTCTGTAGACTTCCTAAGGTTGCCGCCTCCAGCTGCCATGTATATACATTTGACGTGCTTCCCATCTGTTCCTGACCGTGACTATGTGTTGACTCCTAATGTCAATATTCTCCTGCTACGCATAGTTTCCGTTCCTCATACCATTGTGACTATTCCCGACAACCACGCATTTCTTTCATTTTTAAACTTTGGTTTATGTACGCAAGTTATTCCGAAAGGCATGTCGCTCGGCAACGCTTCTCCGATGGACGATACCGCCATCTATGTATTGGATATGCCGTCCTCATCCGCAGCCACCTGCTGTCCGATCAGTTCCGCAACGTCCGATCTTGCCATATTTTCAAAGGTGGTTGCTCATGACCTGCTTGCTGACGAGGCTGTGGACCTCTGGCGCCTTCTGGTGTCTAATTGCGACATGTTTGAGTTTGAGGATGGCCCGCTGGGACAGATTTCCATTGTGACCCATAAGATTGACACCGCTGATGCTAGCCGTATTCGCCGACGTCCTAATCGTGTGTCTCACGCAGAACACCACGTTATCCATGCTGAAGTAGACAAGATGCTAACCAAAAGTGTAATTAAGCCCTCTTCGAGTCCTTGTGCATCGCTAGTTGTCTTGGTCAAAAAGAAGAATGTCATCGGGCGATTTTGTGTCGACTACTGTCAACTGAACAAGATCACAAAAAAAAAGATGTGTACCCTCTAGGGCGGATTGATGACGCTCTCAACTGCCTTCCCGGATACAAATACTTATTTTTAATCGACCTCCAATCCGGTAATTTGCAGATTTAAGTTGAGGAACTCTCTCCTTCGGGGGTATAAGTGGTCCTCCGGTGTATGTTCTCCAGACGATGTCATCCTATTTTCCTATATCTTTGACGGCCACCTTAGTCGCTTGGCCGCTATTCTTGAAGTCTTTAGTGAGGCTTGCCTTTAACTTAACTCTCCTAAGTGCCATTTCGGACACCGCGAAATCTTCTTGGCCACCTTGTCAGTGCTACCGGTATACATCCGGACCCTGACAAGATTGACGCTGTCAAGAAATTTCCGGTACTGTGCTTAGCAAAAGATGTGTTCAGCTTCGTTGGCTTATGCTCCTATTTTCGTCGATTTGTTAAAAATTTTGCGGAAAACGCCCGGTCGCTGCCGATCTTCTCAAGAAGGACCCTGCGTTCTTTTGGGGCCGCGAACAAGCCCACGCCTTCTACACCCTCATCCGCTTGTTGATAACGCCTCCGATATTAGGCCACTTTGATCGATCGGCACCAACCCAATTTCGCACAGACGCCAGTGGCAATGGCACAGGTGCTATCCTAGCCCAACAACAAAGTGAAGACGAGCGCGTTGTTGCCTACGCCAGCTAAATTTTTCTATCACCGAGAGTGAGTGCCTCGCTCTCGTGTGGACAGTGGATAAATTTCGCCCTTACAATTTTGGCCGCCCATTTTCTGTCAACCCGGACCATCATGCCTTGTGCTGGCTATCGTCACTGCAAGACCCGACTGGCCACCTAGGTCGCTGGGCACTCAGACTCCAGGAGTATTCTTTCGTCGTGAAGTATACGTCCAGCCGCTTACATCTGCAGCAGACCATCGCGATAGGGACAGCACTTTGCCCTACGTGACATTTGCGTACTATTCACCATGTCATGATACCACCGGTTTCTCGCCTTTCTACCTCTTGTTTGGTCACCTCCACCAATAATGCTAGTATAGCTGGTCCACAGGGCTATTTACATTTACACGTAGCCCAACGGTGGCCAAGATGGCGCCCCTATTTTAATCGGCAACACGTGGACACCGACGCACTTTCCCGCTCGCCCATGCCATCTGACGTTACGCCTGTTTCCCTTTCCGCGACGTCCTTCGCTAACATCAATATTACTGACATGCCTTCAGAACGGCGCCAGAATTCCTGGATAGCCTCGCTGATCGCCATTCTCTCTATGTCTCCGACGATACCAGCCTCACGGCTCCCTCGCGTCTTGCAGGCAGTCACCGTCACCTCTATGTATCTCTTGCCCCCAAGCCGCCCAAATTTCGTTGACGTCGTCAGGGGTCGTTCCCCCAGTCTTCGCCGGGGAAACTAACGGCCGCGACTTCCGGGGTAAGGTTGCCACCTGTCGAGATGCCGAAAAAAAACCAACCACCGCAAAAAGACGACATGACGACGACGAGTAATGCCGACGACTGTGTTCGCGCCGACCTAAACCTTTTTATTGACATTGCGTGTATTCGCGGGCATCTTTCACGCTCGGAAAAAAACATTTATGTTGCAGGCATTGAGCAACAGAAAGACGTATCGGGAGTTTTTCATAGTGCTCTGCAATTTTCTCATTGACACTTTTCACCTAATTTTAATAATTGAGAAGTTGATAATTAATTATGACTAATTATTTCATTAGGCGGAATGCAAAAAAATAATCTGAGTATCTCTAAGCGACCGCAAACAGCATTACCTTGGTTGTTTTGAGCTAGGTGGCATTTGCATATTTTTAAAGTTTGGCCTAGGGTGCGTGGGACACCCTGTATATTTCAACATATATACAGGACAAAGTTTATTATATTTCTTAAAGAGAAGGAGGTAGCCACTTAACAATTATTTCTAATGGTATGGATAGCCTAATGCCTAGCGAATGGATATTTTGCTGCATGTTCACCTCGCTTTATATTGCCTTGCGTGCATTTTTTACTTTGAAAACGACCTGCAGACTTCAGCGACCCCTTCGGCAGAGTTGTAACGGCGTGTGAAATGCACGTGGATGCTATGTGTCTCAGTATTGCTTCTGTTTCCAGTACGCAATACTAACGACTCATGAGAAGAAAAAAAAATCACTCGCCGCTCCTCCGTCAAGGAAATGGGGGTAAGCGAAGCTTGTCGTGTATTTCTTCGGTATTCCTCCGAACTAATAGCACTGACGAGTACCACGTTGTGCTCGAACCACAACCGGTTACCCGCACTGCAGCTGGCTCCGAAGTTCTGGTTGAGAAAATCGCGTTGAAACCTGGCCGTCGCACCGCAGAATTTGGCGCTAGCGTTGCCGAGGCGTGCACTACCGTATTCGGGTTCCTGAAGGACAAGACGACGTGGACGTTTGGCTTCAACATTGCGCTCCCTCAACTCCGGGTCCCCGGCTCTTCGCTGACGTTTCGTCTGGGCTTCGGAAGCCCTTACGCTAGAATCGGCATGTCAACGACGAGCCCTTTGCCGAGCAAGTTCATTCTGGATGGATTTCCATGCAATTGCTACAAAATTTAATCTGTCCGTCAGGGGCGTAGCCAGAAATTTTTTTCGGGGGGGGGTTGACCGGCCCGACCGGGGGGGGGGGGGGGCAAGCTGCTGCTTTCCTCTAGGTCACGTGATCGATAATGAATGTCGGTAGTTTAAGCACACTCTATACATGTATATCATAGACATGGGACCCCCCCCCCCCCCTCCCGTGTGCGTGTGCTTGTGAAAAAATTAAGTCACAAGTAAAGTAAGCCCAGTAAATACAGTAAGTACGACAGGTAAAGTGGGCGTTTGGAGCAACGGTCTCTCATCGCGCCACTGAATGGACCAGTCTTCGAAAACGCATCATTGAGACGACCCGTGTGAACGGAGAAGACATCATTAATTGTTAATTTCCGTTAAGCGTAGATGGCGTCGTCCTCGTCGGGGCGAAGTGCGTTTCACAAGTCAAGGACGGCTATACGCGTGAAAATGCACGTGTGACCAGGCTATACCTACTCCCATAGCAATAGCTTGATCGCTGCGTCTTTGCGCTACGCGCAAAAACACGTAAGGCTTTTTTTTTCCGAAGCTTTCGTCGGCCTGCTCCCTCATACGAGAGGGTTGCATTTCCTGCGGCAAGTGCATGGGCCGCTGTGTCTTCCGCTGTGTGCGAGCGTGCAGCCGTCATTTGCCTTTGCGTCAACACATTCAGAATTGTACAGAATAATTCACCGCACAGCATAGATATGGCATGTGTACGCATTTTAAGTAGTGCGTGCAACTCATTTCTGCTTCACTTTCGCCGGTGCAAACAGGAAGCGGCTTTGTACCTCACAGAATCTCGACTGATTGGTGTACTAGTGATGCAGGAATGAACTCCGGTATTGTTCAGTACATAGTGCACATAATCAATTTCTCAGGACGCGTGAACTCCGACTAACTGTCAGCGCCTGCAACAAGAGTTTACTTACGCTGCACTGCGCACAGCAGTAATTCATGCTTGTCGGCTGTCTGTTTCGTGCATTCTATTGCGAGTCGGTGGAATTTCACTGCTGTACGTCATCAACCCCTACATGTGTTCATTGCTGCTTTGGGATTCCACAACTGAAACAGCAGCTACCAGCCTTCCGTAATTGCTGGTTTGTGATTCAACAACACAACAGTAATTACCAGCCTTCCGTAGGGGCGCAATCGCAAACAAGAAACGTTTCTCGCGCAGACTAAGCCTACGTTCACACTTGGGAAGCGGCAAAGCGGCCGGAAACTTTTTTCCGTGCCTGTCCAAGTTGTTCACATTTGTTTTGCTACCGCCGCGGCCGCCGCTGCCGTTTTCGTCCAGATCCATCTCGTCTGCGTACGTTTGTCGGCGTGGTGGCGCTCATTATCGCATTATGTCGAGCGGTATGTTCATTCTTTGACCCACGTACCGTCATCAAAAGTGATCATTTTACGCAACTTCGCGTGTCATCTGCGGCCTTCGGTAATTTCCTCGTTGGCGTTCCGTAATTCTCCGCACACGGGCGCGGTAGCGCTGAGTCACAGGTTGGTGCCTAGGCGTGAGAATATTTCTTTAATAGCTTTTATTTACAAGTTGTAATAACATTTCATCATTTCGTATTGTCGGCGCCTCCAGGACACCAAAGGGGCAACGGGAACACCACAGCTAAAACCCGGGCTGGCCCTTGTGTTGGGGCTCGCCAAAGCCTGCGCGTCCTACGTGAGACCTACGCTCCCAATCTATCGTCGCGACGAGAAAAGCACCCCGCGACTTCTGCAACATACAGTACACGTGCGAGGAGGATTATGGAGCGCCAACGAGGAATATTCTGCCTGAATATTGTCTGCCGTGGAAGTGGAAGAGGAAATGGCTTTTATACTTCTACCTACTTGTTTTCTAGAAATGGACAATGAATAAACGGAAGACGCGGACAGCTCGGAAACGGCGGTGGTGGGTTCGTCTGGCTTTGCAAAAGCGCGAGAAGTTGGGTCACGCCAAGGTTTCGTTGCCGCACCTCCGGTCGCGCGACGTTGAATACTATCGCGAGTATTGCTGACAGTACGTTTTAGTGCCACTCTTGTCGTAGAGCAAGGGCTGGTTCTTGATTGCGTCGATCAGCATTACAGCCTACACTTCTGGTGCCATGTTCAATTTTACGACCGGTTGTTTACATGCTAGTGTAGCTTGCAGTGAAGCAGAACGACTTTCCGCCGCGTTTCCGCTTCGCCATGGCGAAAAAATCGGCCCGAGACTGATTTGGCTCGCAGCCTGTTTTTCTGCCTGTTCTGCCGCCTAGGCGGGCGGATTTTTGCAAGATTTTGCCGCTTCCTACAGCTTCGAGACCAAGTGTGAACGTAGCCTAAGATCCTGCGCGAGCGCGGCTTAACCGGCACCTGAAGGTAAGCGGCGGAAATGTATACCGGAGATTTCGACCACCTGGGGTCTTTAACGTGCGCCTAAATCTAACTAAACGGGCCTCGAGCGTTTTCGCCATCATTTAAAATGTGGCTGCCGCATTTGTTGCTTCATTTGTTGCACATTTATTGCTTCAGAATGCGGCCGCCACATTCTCGCCCAAAACTTCACAGAGTGTAAAAGCCTTGACAAACCCCGTGACAGTTTTTTCCATATGCAGACCTGATTCGCTGTAAATTACCAACCAAACGGAAGCGCCCAGGAATGAAATTGTGATAGTAGCACCGGTTTCATGAATTATGTCAGCGCGAAGCGACGAAAACAAAGGGCGGGTAAGTGGAGGGGCGGGGGGGGGGGGGGGTTGCGGAAAAAATTTCGGGGGGGGGGGGTTTCAACCCCCCCAACCCCCCCGCTGGCTACGCCACTGCTGTCCGTTATGTGAGACAATGAATGGCTCATACCCCCTTAAGCAATGGCTCCTACCCCCGTAAACGCCGCCTCCCCATTACGACGACAGAAGAGTAGTGAAATTTTACGGTAGAATGATTAGCGGCAACGCAGGCAGCTGTGGAAGCAGACGGTGACGCTCGAGCCAACGCTGGTGAGAATAATTTTTTTGCGTACATGGACGCCACCGAAATCTGTGAGTTATGCAAAAAGCACTCGCCGTGGCTCGTGAAAGCCCGCATTTACCCGAATTTAGCCTACGCGGCATTTCGCTCCACGGAGTTGCTTGCTCTTGAATTTTCGTGCGGATGTAGCCCTGACCCCCTTTTTATAACAAGTTTCGCTTCAAAAAATAAACTCTTCTAATAATTTACAATATTTATTAGCGATCAAAACATCTCCACTTACATTCACAGGTCATACATACCGGGTGTCCCAGCTATCACGCAGCACGATTTAAAAAAAGACGAACGGCGTTAAGCGAAGAAAACCTAGTGCATATTGTTTCCAGTGTAGTTGAGTATCCGCCAGTAATTTTTTTAATCACTGATATGTAATTATTTATTTGTATTTGATCATCTAACTCGAGAAGTACTGTCTTAATTATCAAAGTGTCAATGACAAAATTGTAGATCAACAGAAAAATCTCCCGATACAGCTTTCTGTTGTTCAATACGTGCTTCATAAATGTGTTTTTCCGAGCATAAAAGATGCCCGCGAATACACGCAGAATTGCCAGGCGACTGTCTGCTCGAGGCGCTTTGCATGTATTCGCGGGCATCTTTCACGCTCGTAAAAACACATTTATGAAGCACGTATTGAATAACAGAAAGCTGTATCGGGAGTTTTTCATGTTGGTCTACAATTTTGTCATTGACACTTTTATAATTAGGACAGTACTTCTCGAGTTAGCTAATTAATTACAATTAACTATTTAAACCTGAGTAATGAAAAAATTACTGGCGGCTACTTCACTGGAAACAATACGCGCTAGGTTGGCTTCGCGTAACGCCGTTCCTCTTTTTTTAAATCGTGCTGCATGATAGCTGGGACACCTTGTATATTGAATTCACTCAGTAACCGACATGAAGCCAAGCAGGATTCACTCGAAACCAGAATTAGGAGCAGTCATGTGCAGCAGCGCCTATACTCGGCCTAACAGAAAAAAAAGGCGGCTGATTTCGCTGGAAATACGACGCAGTATTAGTGATAGCGAAGTATAAGACACGAAGGAAGATTCTTACCGTATAAATCCGTGTAAGGGCCGCACCCCCACTTGGCAGCCAATAAAAAAAATCCACCCCAGTAGCAATCGCGTTCGGTGCGCTGATTACGATCGCGCTCAACAGCGAATGTTCGCGCTCAGCGTACTTGCGGGGGTCGTACTCGTAGTGGGTAAAATTGGATCAAAGGGCCCGGGGCCATGTAAGGGTGTTCAAAATCGCGACAAAAAAAGTACGGTTCTTGCACAATCTATACACTGGTTAAATGGTCGATATAAATTGTAATAAATATCCACTTACTAATTATTATAACAGGCCTAGTGTAATGCACGTACAATGCTAACCTGTAAATGACTCACTGGATGACCATGAGCACTCACTGTCACGACATCATGAAGAACGCGGGCAGCGGGGGCCAACGGCTTGCACAGCCGCGCGATTCACCACCGCTCCGAAAATTTGATTCATCATCATCATCTGCACATTTTTATGTCCACTACGGGATGGCCTTTGTTAGCGATATCCAATCACCCCTGTCTCCTAACTTAGACTGCGTATTCTGCAACACTAGGGGTGCGGAAAGACCGCCCGGGAAGTTAGCAGCCATACCTGCTCGCCCTTAATAATTGCAGCCACCAATGCTTACCAGCAATTAGAAACGACACTCGGCCCGCGCAAGCGTCAGCCGCGTGCAGTCATTCGCATCTACGGCAGGGCTAGATAAGAAGACGCACGCTCTCCATCCCAAGCGCGCGTTTGATCACGTGACCTCCAACTAACCCGAATATTCAGTGCGTGGGAACGTAATGCCCATCAAGCCGCCATCCTTTTCGGCTCACTGTTACGTGCTTTTTCTCGCACCCACAGCGTATGGGTCGCTCATTCATACGGCTTTTGAACTTTATAAGGAGCGTCACGGCGATCATGACAGCGAAAATTTGTCTGGAGTGTCCACATAACTCCGAGGGGACTCGGGCTGTCAAACTGAAGCGTCGCCTATATGAGGTCTGGTAAACACTCCCATAAGGCCGTCACTTCAGTGAACAATTCTTCGAGGTCACGTGATGCTTCCAGAAAAGTAACTATTTTAAAATGTTATATATATATATATATATATATATATATATATATATATATATATATATATTATGGCGTCTCTGTTGGCACGACGTTTATTCGGCCCGAGTACTCGGCAGCGAACCAGCAAAAGCACACACCCGATGATGATGATCACACATAACTGAAGATGAGGATCGCGCAACGTAGGATGATGATGATAATATACAGATGAAGAAGACGTGCGTAATAAACGCCCACACTAATTTCCCCCCCACGTGGAAGCGGCCATCCTGGCCGCAAGTCAAGGCGACGAAGACCGCCGCGTGAACGGTTTCATGCGGGAGACATGAACGACCTCGGTGCTGCGACAACGGCGGTCTGTGGCGGCGACAAAAGGAGTCACGCGATAATTGACGGGTGATGTCTGCTCCAGGACGATGTAGGGCCCGATGAAACGCGGCTGGAACTTGTCGCACAAACCAGGCGTGCGAAGGGGCGTCAATAGAAGTATTTCGTCACCAGGTCGGAAGGACACAACGCGATGGAGGGTGTCATAAATGATCTTCCGGTCGTGTTGCCTGGCCGCCGTGTTGACGCGAGCACGCTGGCGACACTGGGCGAGTCGTGAAAGGAATTCTTCGCTAGGCGATGCAGATGGATTGACAGCAGCATCGAAGAAAGAAACGTCTAGAAGGGAAGCAGGCGACCGTCCGTAAACTAAGTAAAATGGCGAGTAGCCGGTGGTACGCTGAACGGCCGTGTTGTAGGCGAAAGTGACGAAAGGTAGAATTTTGTCCCAATTCTTGTGATCAGGCTGAATATATACGGCGATCATGTCGGCAAGCGTGCGATGAAATCGCTCTGTCAAGCCGTTAGTCTGTGGATGGTAACTCGACGCTGTTTTGTGGGTGGTACCAGAGGCGCGCAGGACTTCGTTTAAAAGTTGCGAGAGAAAGACCTTTCCACGGTCGCTGAGCAGTACTCGAGGAGCACCATGGCGCAGAATTATAGCTTGAAGGACGAAGTCGGCAACCTCCGAAGCTGAGCCAGTGATCACTGATGTTGTCTCAGCGTATCGCGTCAGGTGGTCGATGGCGGTCACTATCCACCGATATCCAGCTGCAGTAACAGGAAGGGGCCCGTAAAGGTCGATACCAACAACCTCAAATGGTGCGTCAGGACACGGAATAGGCAGTAATTCGCCGGCAGGAGCAGAGGTTGGGAGTTTGCGACGCTGACACGGAGAACAGGAACCGACGTATCTCGCCACACTAGTAGAAAGGCCAGGCCAATAGTAACGGCTTCGAATGCGATCGTAGGTTTTGTGGAAACCGAGATGGCCAGCAGTCATGTCATCGTGGAATGCTTTGAGGACATGGGCTCGAAGAGAGCGTGGTAGAACGGGCACCCAGCGTTGACCGTCAAGGTGGTAAATGCGCCGATACAGCACGTGATTGTTCAGCTTGAATTGTGCGAGTTGGCGTCGAAGCCGCGCGTTAGGTGGGCGAGAAGCGCCAGAGAGGTGGTCTATCATACGCCGACAATATGGGTCAGCCCTTTGGCGAAATGCAAATGTTTGATCGTCGTCCGGAGAAAGGCGGTCTATGGTGGCTAGAGAGGAAACCGGCGCAGAAGTGACATCCGAATAGCTGCTTTGCGACGCAGTTGCCGAGGTGTCAAGTGGGTGCGCAGGAAGCGGGCAACGAGAAAGAGCGTCAGCATCTTGGTGTTTTTTGCCTGACTTATGAATAATGTCAAAGTCATATTCTTGCAGGCGGAGAACCCAGCGACCCAGCCGTCCAGTGAAGTTCTTGAGAGTGGAGAGCCAGCATAATGCGTGGTGGTCCGTAACAATTGTAAAATGACGCCCGTGCAAATAGGGACGAAACTTCTGTACGGACCAAACAATCGCCAGGCACTCCTGCTCAGTTATTGTATAATTCTTCTCGGCATCGGTGAGTACGCGGCTGGCGTATGCAACGACTCTCTCGTGCGAAGAGTTGTTGCGTTGCAGAAGAATGGCACCGATGCCGTGGACGCTAGCGTCTGTGTGCAAGAGAGTCGGTGCAGTCTCATCAAAATGGCAAAGCACCGGTTCAGACGTGAGGGCGCCCTTCAACATGCCAAAGGCTGCTTCACAATCTTGAGACCAGTGAAAGGGTACACCGGAAGCAAGTAGTTTGTGTAGTGGCGCAGCGATGGAGGCAAAGTTCCGTATAAAGCGACGGAAATAAGAAGCGAGGCCAAGGAAGCTTCGCAAGTCTTAAGCTTTTCTGGGCGAGGGAAGCGAAGGACCGCAGCAATCTTGTCAGGGTCAGGACGTATGCCCTCCTTGCTCACGACATGCCCCAGGACCTTAATAGATCTGCTGGCGAAATGGCATTTCTTCGTGTTGAGCTCAAGACCAGCGTCGCCAAGGCACGTCAGAACTTCATCTAAGCGTTGCAGGTGCTGAGGAAACGTGGATGAAAAGACGACAATGTCATCCAGGTAGCAGAGGCAAGTTTTCCATTTCAGGCCACGCAGCACGGTATCAATCATGCGTTCAAAAGTCGCAGGTGCATTGCATAGCCCGAAAGGCATGACGTTGAATTCGTAAAGTCCATCAGGGGTGGCAAACGCTGTTTTTTCTTTATCGTCTTCGTGCATGGGAATTTGCCAATAGCCAGAACGCAGATCGAGGCTCGAAAAGTATTCTGCACCTTGCAGTGAATCAAGGGCTTCGTCAATGCGAGGCATAGGGTATACGTCCTTTCGAGTGATCTTATTGAGGGCCCGGTAATCGACGAAAAAACGCACGGAACCGTCTTTTTTTCGCACCAAAAAAACCGGTGATGACCAAGGGCTAGCTGAGGGCCGGATGACCTTCTGTTGTAACATGTCCGCGACATTTTCTGCTATGATTTTCCGCTCGGCTAGGGACACGCGGTACGGGCGTCGGCGCACTATCGACGCTTCGTCTGTCTGAATGCGATGCGCTGCAGCTGTGGTTTGGCCCAGAGTCGACGAATGGACATCAAATAAATTTGCGTGTTTGTTCAACAAAGCAAGCAGCTGCTGCATATGTGAAGGTGGCAAGTCACTGCTGATGGCTGCAGTAAGGGCGGAGGGAGAAGCAGTAGCACAAGTAGAAGGGTCTTTGGAAGACATAGTCGTAAGGGGCACGACGCATACAGGCCCTGGGTCGGCCGCGCAAGCCACTGCGGTGCTTTGCGGAAGGAGAATTTTCTCCGATGTCGCGTTCGTGGCGGTGACAAGCGCCGAGACATTGTGAAATCGAACCACACCTGGCGCAAAAGCGATGCCTTTATGAAGGCAACGGGAAGAGGGCAAGACCAAGACGTCACCATGGTCGATATCGGTCGACATAATGGTAATAATGCGCTGTCGGCCGGGAGGCAGTTCGGTATCTCCCGCAGCGAGCAGGCGCAACGGCGTGTACCTGTCTTCCCCAAGTAAGTAGTCAGTGTCCGTAAGATGGACGACACGTTGGCCACAACAAATAGCCGCGGAAGCAGAAGAGAGAAAATCCCACCCTAAAATAAGTTGATGAGCGCACGGGGACAGCACAGCTAATTGTATATGGTGCAGGATATCATCGATCAAAACACGGGCAGTGCAAAGAGCGGAAGGTCGAACAGGGTCTCCTTGGGCTGCAACTAGCGTCGGTCCATCGTATGGCGTCGTGACTTTTCTGAGACGGGAACATAAATCAGCGTGAATAACAGAAATTGTCGCACCTGTGTCCACCAAAGCATCGACGGGCACTCCTTGAACAAACACCGAGAGCATATTGGACGGGCGCGCTGGAGGAATATCAGTCCTGGTGTCGTATGCAGTTTGTCCTCCAAAAACTGCATCGCTTAGTTTTCCGGACGAATGTTAGAGTTGAGGGAGACGGGCCGTAGTGGTGACGTGGAGCGGCGGAACGGCGAAGGGGAGCGGCGTCTGGCTGAACGGTAAGTGCTTCGGTCTTCAGTCGAAGCGGGCGGAGAAGTAGAGCGGAGCGGAGGCGAAGAGAAACGCCGGCGTTGGGAAGAGACTCCACCGGAAAAGTTGCGTTCGGAGATGTCGTATCCCCGACGCTCGTCCTGCTGGCGCTTGCGGCAGAAACGTGAAATATGGCCGCGATAGCCGCAGTAATAGCACGTGGGACGTGACGGACGCCATGGCGGATAGTACAGGGGGCTACGTGATCCGGGAGTCAATGCAGTCAAATGGGCTGATGAAAGCTCGGGCGGCATCGTCGAAATGTTTACAGGAGGCGCGGCAGCAACCGACGCGTACGTGCGCAGCGGCACCGTGGAGTTGACGTTGCCTGGAGGCGTGGCAGCAACTTCCGCGTACGTTGGCAGAGGACGAGAGACGGAGGGTTGCACGTGCGTGGAGCAGGTCAAGGACGCCAGTTCATCCCTGATGATGTCACGCAAGGCTGCGCTAGAAGGCGCGCTGGGGCACACGGATGGTGACGACAAGCCCATTGACTGTAATTCTTCGCGTATCATTGCTCGTATCACGACACGCAGATGTGGGTCCGCCGTAGAAGAATAGTCACCAACGTCCGGCTGAAGGCGAACAGACTCGAGTTCGTCCAGGCGCTGACACGTTGTAACAACGTCAGCGATTGTAGCAGGGTTCTTAATGGCAAGGGCATTGAAGGCGACTGATCTAATGCCTTTCAGAATGTGGCGCACTTTGTCTGACTCTGGCATAGATGAACTCATACGGCGGCAAAGCGAAAGAACATCCTCTATGTATGATGTGTAAGACTCGCCTGGCTGTTGTTGGCGAGTATCGAGGGTTTTCTTTGCGATGGTAGAACGAACGGCCGGTGTACCAAATACTTGGCGCAGCCGCTGCTTGAAGGCAGCCCAGTCAGTAAAGTCGATCTCGTGGTTGAAGAACCATGTCTTCGCCACACCCGTCAGGTAGAAGGAGACGTGGCGGAGCTTGTTAAGGTCGTCCCAATGATTAGCGGAACTGACTCGCTCGTAGTCGTCGAGCCAGTCCTCCACATCTTCTTCACGAAGACCAGCGAAGAGATGGGGGTCACGCTGGTGGCTGCTGAGGATGTAAGGGGTGGCTGGTGGTGTCAGAACGGTAGCGGTAGAAGTGGAAGGTGGTGCGTCCTCAGACATGCTAGCGGACAGTGGGCCCAAGCGGTGGCCTGAACGTAGCTCCAGGGGGTAGACTGAGCGGGCAGAGGGCTGAGGATCGAAGAGCAACTCCACCACTTATGGCGTCTCTGTTGGCACGACGTTTATTCGGCCCGAGTACTCGGCAGCGAACCAGCAAAAGCACACACCCGATGATGATGATCACACATAACTGAAGATGAGGATCGCGCAACGTAGGATGATGATGATAATATACAGATGAAGAAGACGTGCGTAATAAACGCCCACAATATATATATATATATATATATATATATATATATAGGGGTGGGGTTGGGACAGGTGGTCGGGCCCCAGCCCTCACCCCCTTCCCCGGGAAAATGAAAAGTTTCCGCCTGTGTCTAAAATCATGACTTTCGTGACAGCATATCTTTCTGTATGCGCATATTTGCTAATGATTGTATTGTTATGATCGGCTTGGAACTCCGCATCTCAGTTGTGGAAAACCAAACCTGCGCACGTTCCCGTGACTAGATAATCCTCTTTCATTCCCGAGAAAGCGCCACACCTCTACGACCTGAGTAGACGCAAAGGGCGAGCTCCCAAAGAAGAGGACCCGAGGGGGAGGAGGTCGTCAACTTGACCAACCGACAGAGGACTGACACTTCCACAAGTTCCCCGAAGGAGAAATCGGCAGGTTATGATCTTCCTGGAAACTGTACCTCTCAAATGTGGGAAGCAAGCCCGAGCGCTCTTCCCGTGACGAGATAATCCCCTTCATCCCCGAGAAAGCGTCTCACCTATACGACCTGAGCAGACGAAAACGGCGAGCTACCAAGAAGGAGGACCCGAGGAAGAGGAGGTCGTCAACTTGACCACCTTAGAGAGGACCGACACTTCCACAAGTTTCCCGAAGGAGACATCGGCTACCACAAGACCACGAGGGGTTATTTAAGGACCTCCTGGCCCCAGTGTTAATCAGAACAGCTCGAGACTCGGATAGAGTCAAAACCATGTACCAATTAGGTGAATACAACCTTTTTTTTATTTTTCATCATTACGATGCCCGCCTTCATCGCTGTCTCCTGATTCCTGCGGTGACGACCCACCTCACCCGGTCGAGATTATATCAGCTGGTTGGCAGCAATGGGATACTCCACCCTTCGTCCTGGCTTCAGCAGAATGGTGAGTGCTTTACTTTCTTTGAGAATTTGCCAGGTTTTAGCTTGTGTGTTTTCTAAAACGGTGAATTAGTTTCTATACGTGCAGGCTCCTGTTGAAAGCTTCCTCACGTCATATTAGAGTAAGAAAGTCCTCGTTCGGGATTGACCATGGATTGGGGCAAACGGAAAAAGCCAGAGTTGTTGTTACTTTGTGTAGAGCTGGGAATTGAGGTCGGCAAAAGTCATAGAAAGCCGCAGCTTATTGTGGCGATTCAGAAGTGCGGGGCTCTTGAGGATGAAATTTCAGAAGCATGGGAAGAGATAGAGAAACGAGCTGAAAAAGCTGAACAAAACGCTGCAGAGGAAAGGCAAAGAGCTGAGAAAGCTGAACAAAAGGAAGCTGCAGAAAGAAAGGAACGAGAGGAACAGAGAGCTCACGAACTAAAGCTAAAAGAGCTAGACGTGCAGCGGGATCTGGCCAGGCAATCAGCAAACAACCTCTTAACAGATGAAAGGCGTTCAAGTAAAGGAAGAGTGAAAATAAGGGATCTCATGCCGGTCGTACAAGGTGAACGATGACATGGGATTGTTTCTCGTTATTTTTGAACGAACCTGCAAGAAAATCGGGTTGGCACTAGAGAGTTGGCCGCAACAGATTCTGACCGTTCTTCCTGGCGAAGCAACCGAAATAATTGGAAGGCTAACGAAGGACGACTCAGAGGACTATCAGAAAGTAAAAGCTGCGTTGCGAAGGAAATATCGGCTCTCAGCGGAGGCTTTCCACCGCTGTGTTCGGTAGGCAGTTAGGACACCGGGCGAGTGTTTTCAGGATTTCAGTTATAAACTGAAAGTCAATTTAATTGAGTGGCTAAAAGGGGAAGACGCGTTCGGTTGTCACGACAATGTTGTTGAGCTAATCTGCATGGAGCAGTTCTATGGGTCCTTGAGCGAAGAGATGCGCCTGTGGATTCAAGATAGGTCGGGCGAAAAGGACTTAGACCATGCTGCAGTGCTAGCAGATGAATTCGCCGCACGTCGCGAATCCGAGAAAACGCGCGTCAGGCCGTTGACTAAATTCGGCAAAGAGGAAAACAGGCGCCCCTTTCACAAAGAGAAAGCTGGAAGTGAGACAAAAGACGTGCCGACAGATAATTTAGGCCAGAATAACAGCGCAGCGAAAGACGAAAGAAAACCAGAAAAAGCATTTGAGGCTAGAAAACCGGTCGCCATTTTCCGTTGCCAGGAGCCTGGACACCTTGCGATCGGCTGTAGAAAGCCTAGAATTGTTTTTTCTGTCGTGAATGACGACGACAACTTGGCGCTATTAGAACCCTACCTTCGCGACCTCGCAGTGAACGGAACGCCATGCAGGGTACTTAGGGACTCGGTCGGCTGCGACAATGGACATCGTCCACCCTGCGTATATACAACCTGAGGATTTCACCGGGGAACATTCGTTGATCCGGCATGTAGTTGAGGAGGATAGTGTTTGTTTGCCCATAGCCAGTGTAAAGATCGAGGGGCCGTTCGGAATATTGCTGACTGAAGCAGCAGTATCGCAAAATCTGTCCAAACAATACCCCTACTTATTTTCAAATTGCTCGGAGATGCTGTTAAAGAAGAAGGGCCTGAGTTTTGGCGACCATACGGTCCAAGCTCTCCCGCGTCCCCAGGCTCAGGAGATCGCGGCGGAGATAAGGCACGGCAACGAAGAAAGGGAAAGGCCTCATGACATAGGCACTCAGGAAGCACAGCACATAGCTAATGAAAGCAGGGGAAAAGGCGCTAGCGAGGAGGCATGCGGCTCAGTGGGCATACAGCAGCAAGGGCTGGCAGAGTAATTAGGAACTAATTTGGAGCTGCTACATTCGGAGGGCTATTTGGACCATTTGAAGGTTGTTAAAGAAGGAATCGCGGCAGAAGAGAGCAATTACGCCGCGAAGGTAGAAACAGTGGCTATTCCGGAGCACGTTCCTTGCGGACACCAGGCTTGTTTTAGCAGCCCTAAAAAGGTCAAGGAGGCGCTGAAAAACTCTCTTGTACCTCCGCATTTGAGCGAGGTTCCGGATTCGTCCAAAGGAGAGGAGACTGACATGGCGGCCAAACAGGGCAGGAACCGGACGATCGGAGATTGCAGAGGCACACCGCAGCCCGTAAGCAAAGGGAACAGCTCATCACGCAGAACTTCAAAGGGCTCGTTATGGTGGTCGAGAAAGCGGAAGCGTAGCCAAAGGCGGATGACAACAAAACAGGGTGCCTCTCCGCGAGTAGGAATGCGGCTAAAAGGGTCAACCCGGCTGAGGTACGCGCGCACACACAGGGCCAGTCAAACCGTCAATGAGGGGAAATGCGCAGCGAGACCGAGGACAAAGGAAGAATGGCGATTCTCCTCCCGTTTACGGCTCCCTCTCCGAGACGAGAAAGAAAGCCGCGGCCACACGAATTCACAGGTTACGGGAGGGGGCAGTGTATGTCTGGCGCCCTTTATTGCCCGTGGCAAGGCCCAATGACTTTCCGATTGCGACCTAGTCGAGTGCGCATTAAGAGGTAGTCAGTGTCTAATTGGGCGCCTCGATAAGGTTCTCGTTTGTAAATTTGTAAATAGAACACGTTGCATTTTTTCTCATTTTTTATTAAGACCTTATTTCTTTTAGTTTCAAAGGTTCCGCGTTAATGTCTGTGTTTCGTTGTAATCATTCTTATGCGAGCCAGTTACGCGAATAAAACTGCGAAGCAGGTTTTGCGACGGTGTTGGCTCGTGAACGCGCTGATTTTGTACATAGGCATTGACCCCACTGGAGGATTGTAGAAACAAACCATTTTGGGTAATTGAATGCTTACAAAGTGGGTGCGTTTACGGATACCATTGTAGAATTTTGATTTGCTGAAGCGTTTTCGGAGAAGCAGTTTTCTTTCACGGTGTTGCGCACAGATAGAGTATGGCTTTCGGTTTGCTGGCTTTAAATGCACTTCATGGATCAGCTTAATTAGGAGTTGAAGCTGTCATCAGAGCGCAGTACATTTGGCATTAGAAGTGCTGATACTGGCAGGTAGCATTGACCGAACGGGGTACTAACTCAGGGCGGAGCATTTATCCATTTGATCATTTTCAATGCGCTCTCAGTCTCTCAATAAACGTGGCTTTCCCGGGCAAGAGAAACAAAAACCTTCGGTAATAGGTATGTTGAAATATGAATTGAAGTCTAGTTTTTCCCTTTTGTTAATCTCGGGAATCTCGAACGAGGGCTGCAGGTATGATTCTGATAAGGTTTTATGTGAAGAATGTGTGAACCTGGCAGTTCTCATGGTTAGTTGGGTGCTCTCTGTTTATTGTGCCTTTGGCTTGACGTGGTCTATTTCCAGAAGGTGTCACTTCGCTTGCCTTGGAACGAACGCCGAAACGAAGCAGAGGCACGGGGTCTACCGGTCTCTTCGAGGTGCTTGGATGCTGCAACCCCTTCGAGACCTCCTGTGGCGGCGGAAGGGCTGTTATGATCGGCTTGGAACTCCGCATCTCAGTTGTGGAAAACCAAACCCGCGCACGTTCCCGTGACGAGATAATCCCCTTCATCACCGAGAAAGCGTCTCACCTCTACGACCTGAGCAGACGAAAACGGCGACCTGCCAAGAAGGAAGACCCGAGGGAGAGGAGGTCGTCAACTTGACCACCCTGAGAGAGGACTGACACTTCCACAAGTTCCCCGAAGGAGACAGTGGCTATCGACGCTCGTCACCTCAAGCGTGCCAGGAAACATCTGAGCAACGCGCTGAACGTCTCGCGAATGAACGTGAGGCGAGGCGCACCCGGAGGCAGCACGACACACATGGGACGCGCGACGAGCGAATCGTCAGTGACCGAAGAGACTCTATGCGTTAAAAACAAATCGACTGAATCGGCGGCTCTCTAGGTCCCGACAGATGGCGCGAGAGCAGGGCGAATGCGGCAAATTTGAATTGACTTCAGCAATACCCCCATTGTATTCATCATAGGAGGAGTGAAAGGGGAGGCGAAGAGCGTGAGCGGTGGAAGGAGGAGAAAAAGGAGGGTGTTACGTATCAGGGGTGGCAGAAGACTGTCGCCTTTCGACGTCATTTGCACCGAAGCAAGCTGATATGCGGCCAATTTTTTCTTTTATTTCTTTTACGTGAGAAGGATCTTTTCTCAACTGTTTTTATTCCCCGTAGGACAGGCGCAGTTGAGTTAAAGTTGCTTTTTTGTTCGTTGTTGCATTTGCATTTCTGTTTTTTCGACTTGGAATGCTACTATTACTAGCTTGCTTTTATAGTATATCATGCTAAGTTCTTGGGTTCATTCCCGTCTTTCTGTGCTAATCGATGTTTTCTTTTGGTAACGTGGTATTGTATGTTAATCTTTGTTTGTATTTACTTTACTGCCCCCCTTACACAATGTCGCACGATGGTTCTTTGAGGTACTTATAAATAAATAAAAATAAGTATGTATAGCCTCGGCGGTGAACGCATCTCGCCCAGTAAACGACGGAGTGTGATAAGCTCTAGGCCCTTAAACGAAGCCCTGCTACTGCGATACTGCCATCGTACCTCTAGCTGGGCTGTCGATGTATTTCCACTCTGAATGAAGTATGCATGTAAACAGCATATTTCTTATTTTCGTCATTATGTTTCTTTAATTTGCATATACATCTAACCAAAACCTAACTTAGACATCAGTGAGACCCATTTATTAATTCGCAAGTGCGCTTCACTGTACTGCACATTTACCCCTCTTATGGCGGCACCGGTCAACGTTCAAATGGAAAAGTATTTGCTGCGCGCCATTACGTGTGTCTCTTGCAAACAGCTTCGCCGTAAGAGAGACGTGTAAGTTATTGATGTCGTAATTTAGGCACAAGCTGTGCTTGCACACGCTGTTTGCGCAAATGAATACGCCACCAATTTAGTTGGTGAAACTGCATCGCGGGTTCTTTGCAAAAATATCGCATTCCAGCCGATGCCAACAGCGATGCAGCCATACCCACAAAAGCTCTCAAAAAATAAAATGCGCCGGATTCGCAACAATATCGCAGTCACACACAGGACCATAATATAGAGGGTGTTTCAGGACTCCTTTATAGATCCACGCTACGAAGGAAGAATAGTGCTTCCGTGTATCCTGGCCAAGCGACTACGACCCAAGGACACACGACCAAGAAACACACGAGACGAGAACTAAGTTTTCCTAAAAAGCCTGCGAGAAAGAACCACTTCCTGTTTTCCGAGCAGCCTAAGCCGACCTAATACGCAGTCAAGCTACATACAAAGAAATGCAATTTGACCGCTGGTATGGAGGTCAGCAAGTAAATGCGGAGTGCGAGTACGGCGGAACCAATTCCGACAACAAGCACTTTCTATGGTTCTGTGAGCACGTTTAGCGAACTCTAAACAGAAAAACTACGAAACATTCTTCAAGTTGAAAGGTCCCGATGTTGGGAGTAGTTGGTCGCTTCGACAGCGGCGCTACAAGACACCTGCTTCAAGTAAGCCACGTCCGATAGTTTCAGCGATTAATCCAAGAAACTTGACCACACGAAGAACCAAGCAGTCGGCGAATCACTAGTTCAAAAAGATTAGTGCAGAAACTCTCTAAAAGGACTTGCCCGATCCCGCGCAATCAATCTTCCAGTCGCTCATCTTGCAGTCACGTAACGAATCATTGAGCGGCCGAGTTAAAGCACACCGCGGCTCACTGTCTGAAAGATGACGCAATGGGGTGCAAATATTGCAATGACCAGTTGCAATTACCCAACTGGCGAACCTAATTGTTCTGAAATATTCTTGTTTGGAGAAAAATAACTGAATTCTTATTAAGGTATATAATATGTATTATTTGCATTGCCCTTAGACTTTTTTAGTGTGCTTAAGTGTTGTAATCATAATTACTTTTATTTACAAAAAGGTCTTCTTAATTACGTTTAAGTAATCCTGATTAGCCGTAATCAATTTAGAGATAATAATTAGAATTTAGGCTTAAATCATCTTAGTTACCATAATTTACCCTGATGAGCCTTAATCAATTTAAAGTTAATGAATGAACGTTATGATAATTATTCGTAAGTACCCTTTTTTACCTTGATTAGGCTTAATATTTACCAAAAAGTATTCTTTGTTTTGCTCAATAATGATTTAAATAAAATTTATTCGCTTGTATTCGTAAGGCTAAAAGAAACTTCATTAGTTTTAAGAAGTCTTATTTAGGTTTCATTTATTTCATAGCAATTAATCTTATTGTTAGTAACCTCTCGTAATACCTTTTCCTTACTAGAATAAATAGTCATAAATCTATGTAGTAAGGCATCTCATATATACTCTCATAGTACCCTATGTATAGTTATGGTGCGTATCGTGTCAGGCGTTACAGCCAGACGCATGATATTTCCAAGGGAAGTAGCCGTAGAATGCTTACGCATTGAAAGGCCATTATATTTCTCCGTTGTTAACTTGTAATTATCGGCAATTTCATGTCTAATCAAGCAGCCCAATCGGCTGGCACACAAATACCTTCGTTGTAGTGGTGTAGCTGTACCACTGCATATGGAGCCAATTCAGAAGCCAACCTTTTAGGCTAAGCTACATTTAAAGCCACCGTTCTTACTCTACGTAGTTTTTAGGTATCGTCTGCATATCTAACAAATAATACGGGAAAACTTATTCGTGCTGAGATATTTGGTAATAATTTTGAACTTAGCTCATATTCTTTAATCAGACACATCTGTAGGTCCACCGCCACGAGCGGTAGTGGAAATCTAAAAGCGCAGCGCGGACCATCTTTGCAGTAGGCTTTCGTCTGGACGAGCTCGTTTTCGCACCGACACCTCTTGAGTGATGGGCGTCGTAGTTAGTACTAACACAGAGCGTTGTCTTGCACGCAAGTACAAAAAAAAATGTAGGTGGCATTCCTAACTACCACCATTATGGTCACGAAACTCCCGCCTCATTTTAATGAAGAACCAGCGCCTACATTAAAATGAAACGGAAGGAGGGGCGGACAAAGCTACCGCCATAAGCTGCTTCGCATCTAAAAATGTCGCAGTTTCACCCGAAAGGCGAAGCAGCATTTGCGATAGCAAATTAGTATAGAGAGTTGTACGGAGTAAGGAAGGTAGTTTTATCAGCTGTATAAACTTGGACATGGCGCAGAACCAGCAACGCTCATAACTGTTGTCGACGCCGTCGGCGTTTTGCCCGCGTTCGCACCGAACGCGCGTTGCGTTGGTGACTGTTGCTGGTGCCTCTGGCGGCGGCTCGGAGGTTTTCGACGGGATCAGAACGGGACACTCTGAGCAGTGTCGGAAGTCTTTACCACTTTCTCGCCTCGGAACTTTTTTATATAAATACGCATTTGGTGCCGCACCTAAACATCGCCTCCCCTGCCTCCCTACGTCCCCCCCCCCCCCGACGGCCTTTTGCGCAACGGGAGAAGCCGCGTTTGCTTTACGCCGTGCGTTCGCTCCCCGTGAAAGCGGGCGTCCCTCGCGCGCTTTCACTCGCACATACAGCATACGGTGCGCAGCGACAATTTCATCGCCGTTGGACTTTATACAGAATCGTACGGCAACGAAGACGACAACGCCGACGGCATAAATCTGCTTGGAGTGTCCATATAATTGCTATGGAAATAAAAACAATGTCTGTTAAATTAATTTGACAGTCCGTATTTTTCTATGCTCACGGCAGCTAACGGACGGCATTAATACTAGCGTGACGTATTTTCTGTTGCTAGTTTTCGCTGAGTGTCCCCTCTTGTTCAATTTCTTTCTCTATGGCTAAAACCCCTCTGTATAGCTTCGGAAGAGTACCGCCATCCTTTTAACAACGCCACTTCTCTCTCTCTCTCTCTCTCCTGTATCTCCGATTGGACGATTGCTGTCAAGTGATAGCGTGCGCTTTCGCTTCTTTATATATATTTTTCTCCTTCAGCGCCATGTTGCAAGTCCCTCTGCGCAGCAGCCGTTGCCGGCGGCGGCGGTGCCGCGCGCCCGGCCTGAAAGCTTGAACGGGAACTTTCGAGGGGGCGCCACCGCCGACTTGCTTTCGCAAGCAAAAAGTAAAAACAAAAAGCGGTTTAGGAGAGGAGACGGCGGAGGAGAGAGGAGATGGTGGTACTTTTCCGAAGGTAGAGGGGCTTTATTGTCACCGCGTTGGTCACGACGCCCGATAATGTCGGTACCGGTGGTCCTCGATGCCGTTCGCGAACAGCCGTCGTCTATACGGCAGTTTTTGACATTTCCAGCCGGAAGCCGAGCCGAAGCTGCACGCCACCGACGGTACGACCACTTGGGGCCGTCGTTTCCTGTCGGCGAGCAGTCACCAGTCCCGTTCGCCACAAAGTCGTCGCCCGTCGTTCAGATCACCCCAGTCCCGTCGCCTCTCCCCCCTTTTCCGACCTTGGCGCGTACCTCCGGAACACTAAAAGAGGTAGCTCCCGGAGGTGACGCTGCATTGTCGTTGTCTCCGCCAAAGCCTCTCATCCTGCCGATCAGATGCAATATAGTAGATGTAGAAGCTGACGTTGTATATGTCCCAGCGCTTGTTGATACTGGAGCCCATATCTCGGTAATGAGCAACAATCTTCGTTGCCGAAAGTCTTTACACCTGCCGAATCTCGTGTTATCCAGGTCGCCCATAGAGCAATTCCCATTATCCTTAGCATGTACACTGCCCAAATCACTGTTGCTGGTTTCAACACTCGCGTTTTATTTGCTGTTCTTGAAGAACAGTTTCCCCATGAATTGGTCTTCTGTCTTGACTTTTTATCGGACCATTTAGCGCTGATTGAGTGCGCCGCTGGCATCCTCCATCTCGAGTGACCTATAATCACTGCTTTCCTCCAAAATCAGCGGAGCCTCATTTATGTTCTGTAGACTTCCTAAGGTTGCCGCGTCAAGCTGCCATGTATATACATTTGACGTGCTTCCCATCTGTTCCTGACGGTGACTATGTGTTCACTCCTAATGTCAATGTTCTCCTGCTACGCATAGTTGCCGTTCCTCATACCATTGTGACTATTCCAGACAACCACGCATGTCTTTCATTTTTAAACTTTGGTTTATGTACGCAAGTTATTCCGAAAGGCATGTCGCTCGGGAACGCTTCTCCGATGGACGATACCACATTCTATGTATTGGATATGCCGTCCTCATCCGCAGCCACCTGCTGTCCGATCAGTTCCGCAACGTCCGATCTTGCCATATTTTCAAAGGTGGATACTCATGACCTGCTTGCCGACCAGGCTGTGGACGTCTGCCGCGTTCTGGTGTCTTATTGCGACATGTTTGAGTTTGAGGATGTCCCGCTGGGACAGATTTCCATTGTGACCCATAAGATTGACACCGCTGATGCTAGCCGTATTCGCCGACGTCCTAACCGTGTGTCTCACGCAGAACACCACGTTATCCATGCTGAAGTAGCCAAGATGCTAACCAAAAGTGTAATTAAGCCCTCTTCGAGTCCTTGTGCATCGCTAGTTGTCTTGGTCAAAAAGAAGAATGTCATCGGGCGATTTTGTGTCGACTACTGTCAACTGAACAAGATCACAAAAAAAATGTGTACCCTCTAGCGCGGATTGATGACGCTCTCGACTGCCTTCTCGGATACAAATACTTATTTTTAATCGACCTCCGATCCGGTAATTTGCAGATTTCGGTTGAGGAACTCTCTCCTTCGGGGGTATAAGTGGTCCGCCGGTGTATGTTCTCTAGACGATGTCATCCTATTTTCCTATACGTTTGACAGCCACCTCAGTCGCTTGGCCGCTATTCTTGAAGTCTTTAGTGAGGCTTGCCTTCAACTCAACTATTCTAATTGCCAATTCGGACACCGCGAAGTCTTCTTGGCCACCTTGTCAGTGGTACCGGTGTACATCCGGATCATGATAAGATTCACGCTGTCGAGAAGTTTCCGTTACTGTGCTTGGCAAAAGATGTGCCCAGCTTCGTTGGCTTATGCTCCTATTTTCGTCGATTTGTTAAAAGTTTTTGCGGAAAACGCCCGGCCGCTGCCGATCTTCTCAAGAAGGATCCTGCGTTCTTTTGGGGCCATGAACAAGCCCACGCCTTCTACACCCTCATCCGCTTGTTGATAACGCCTCCGATATTAGGCCACTTTGATCCATCTGCACCAACCCAATTTCGCACAGACGCCAGTGGCAATGCCACAGGTGCTATCCTCGCCCAACAACAAAGTGAAGACGAGCGCGTTGTTGCCTACGCCAGCAAAATTTTTCTATCACCGAGAATGAGTGCCTCGCTCTGGTGTGGACAGTGGATAAATTTCGCCCTTACTTTTTTGGCCGCACATTTTCTGTCATCCCGGACGATCATGCATTGTGCTGGCTATCGTCACTGCAAGACCCGACTGGCCACCTAGGTCGCTGGGCACTCAGACTCCAGGAGTATTCTTTCGTCGTGAAGTATACGTCCAGCCGCTTACATCTGGACGCCGACTGCTTGTCTCGTCACCCCGTCGATCCTCCTGACAACGACGAACATGATGCCGACACTTCCTTCTGGCCATTTTTCACTTTCGCGACAGCGTTACTCAGCAGCGAGAGGATGACTCTCTATGGTCGATCATCAAGCGTTTGACGTCTGGCCAATCAGATCGCTCAATCGTAATGTTTGTGCTCCATCGACGCAACATCAGCTCTGATGTACGAGATTTATTCCTAGTTGTCCCTCGTCACCTCCGTTCTACTGTTCTTGCTGAGATCCACAACGTACCCAGTGCCGGACACCTTGGCACTTCCTGCACTTACGACAGAGTGCGACATCGATTCTTCTGGCCAGGCCTGTACCGCTATGTGCGATGTTACGTTGCAGCTGGTGACCTCTGCCAGCTGTGACCACTGTCAGCAGCGAAAGATGTCATCTGCCCCACGTGCTGGTCACCTTCATCCAATCGATATTTCCACGGAGCCTTTCTTCCGTGCTGACATGAACCTTCTTGGACCCTTACCCACATCCATAAAAGGGAACAAATGGATAGCCGTTGCAACAGACTATGCGACGCGCTGTGCTATACACGTGTCCTGCCCACCAGCCGTGCAACAGGTGCAACAAATGTAGCAGACTTTTTACTTCAGGACGTGACTCTTCACCATGACGTGCCAATGCAGCTGCTGACAGATCGTGGCTGCTACTTACTATTACAAGCTGTTGAAGACATCCTTCGTTCGTGCTCCACCGAACACAAGCTCGCAACCGCATATCACCCACAAACGAACAGACTGACTGAATGACTAAATCACACACTTATACAGATGTTATCTATGTACATTTCAGCAGACCATTGCGATAGGGACAGCACTTTGCCCTACGTGACATTTGCGTACTATTCACCATGTCATGATACCACCGGTTTCTCGCCTTTCTACCTCTTGTTTGGTCACCGGCACCAATAATGCTAGTATAGCTGGTGCACAGGGCTATTTACATTTACACGTAGCCCAACGGTGGCCAAGATGGCGACCCTATTTTAATCGGCAACACGTCGACACCGACGCACTTTCCCGCTCGCCCATGCCATCTGACGTTACGCCTGTTTCCCTTTCCGCGACGTCCTTCGCTAACATCAATATTACTGACATGCCTTAAGAACGGCGCAAGAATTCCTGGATAGCCTCGCTGATCGCCATTCTCTCTATGTCTTCGACGATACCAGCCTCACGGCTCCCTCGCGTCTTGCTGGCAGTCTCCGTCACCTCTATGTCACTCTTGCCCCCAAGCCGCCCAAATTTCGTTGGCATCGTCAGGGGTCGTTCCCCCACTCTTCGCCGGGGAAAGTAACGGTCGCGACATCCGGAGTAAGGTTGCCAACTGTCGAGATGCCGAAAAAAAACCCAACCACCGCAAAAAGACGACATGACGACGACGAGTAATGCCGACGACTGTGTTCGCGCCGATCTAAACCTTTTTAATGACCGACATCCCGTGACAGCCCTTGCGTACACCGCTGCCGAATTCTCGATTATGAGGCAAGACCTGGTTGACCGCCTTAATTAAAAAGGTGAAAACACATTGCACAGGGCCACACATCAGAAGTACCGGGGTCAGCTAATCACGCGAACGGGTAAATGTACCGCCAGACACCACATCGGTGATTCGAGCTTTGTTGTTACGTTCGTTATCCTCCCAGAGTGCTGCAAGGAACTCATCTTGGGAATGAATTTTCTCCGAGAAGCCTTGCCATGGTGATGTGATAGCGGAACAGATCAGCGTACCAGCGTACCAGTGTCCGCAAGCGCAAGGGTACAAAAGTCATCCCCGAAAACTTCTATGAGGTATGCTGGACAAATTCGATTTCTTCAATTTTTTGACGATGACGCAGCTCATGCCTCTGCAACTGTGGAATCTAGTTTTCCGCGTCAGAAGGGCAGGGTCGACGGCGCATAGGCGACAGAGAGCGACGTCGGGGGGATGAAGATCGGTGGGTAGCTGAGTGCAGGCGCTCGGGCGAAGAGGATTGTTGTAGCCACGCTGTGCCGTCAAAGCGTCTAGGATCCTACGCAGACGGTCGCATGGCGTCTATCAGAACAAGAGGGCGACGGCAACACAAGCGTCCCACATGTCCCGCATAACCGCAAGAATAACATCGCGCGCATGTAAGGCTCTGGAGCAGTGTGACCATTCTCTCCTTGAGCTTGCGTGCCAGTACTCGGCCCATGCATGTCTCTGGGCAGTGCTTCCACCACCTCCGCTGTGCGACATGTGCACGGACCGTCTGAGCGATGACATCACGAGCTACGGATTCCCGACCGCCTACCGAGGCAACATGCTTTGTCGCGTGACCATCAGCCGGCCCTCGGACGCCTTCTGCGCGTTCGAGATGCACTTCCGCGAGTTCGACGTTGAGAAGTCGTCGCGCTGCGACAGGGACTTCTTGTAGATTGACAGGGACCGTTACTGCGGCACCATGCTCATGGGACAGCGCAGTAAGTAGCGTGCAAGCAACTGCCGCCCGCTTAGAAGCATTACACCGCTCACAATTTTCGCGCACGTGAACTCGCGATGTGATGAAAAGAGGACCAAAAATAGGAGACACGATGTCAGGCTCCCAAAAAGGAAATCTGTGAGCAGCGAGACTTGCGGAGACAAAACAGTTTGCCTATACTCGCGCCCTATGCTCTGCGATTGGAAAGGTTATGGTTTCGGAGGTGTATGTGTTAAATCAGAGCTGGCATTTTTACGCACCCCCCCCCCCCCATATATTCGGCACATACGACGCGCGCGATGCCTAACGCCTTCTCTGGGTAGAGGTGGGATCGTCGCTACGGAACTAAATGGTCATCCGAAATAAAAGAAATAGTGTCTTTCCAGATAACATGCGTAATCATCCTAATTCTGTTGATATGTAAAAGCACACTATTTCTAAACATCTCCGGCAAATTTGAGTTGTGTGGTTACAAACGCTATGTCCCATGGGTAGTTCGTTAGTTTGAATGTATTGCCCATTGAGCTAATGAAATTAACGGCACACGATCGTAGAGTTTTCTTGCCGCATAACTTAAATGTCCCCGAGATGTTCCAAAAGATGGGTCGTTCTCGAATATCAGTAAAATCCTAATTCGTAGATATACTTTTTGTAGAGGCACTATTTGTATTTGCGATCCCCATTCAATTATACGCGGCGTCGATCGCACGATCAAATAAGAGAGCGCCAAGCGCCTCACGGGCATCTTGTCCAAACTTGTCCCTCATTTCTGGCCGAGTGAGCAAGCACCCAAAATCCTTTATTTACGAGGAGTGAATCCAACTGGTGGGCAGCCCCGAAAACTGTCGCGTGGCCCTATATAGTGTTTCTCCTTCTTTTTATCCCTGGGAATCCAGGCCATCGATTGTAGATCTTGCTTCTTGCAGTGCGCTTTGCCCTTCCGAGACACTTTCTTGTATTTCCCCTTTCTCGTATCATAACAAAAAGTCATCGTTTGAAAAACACACATCTCTTTAACCAAATTGTTCAAAGGAACGCCACCTTGCGGGCCCTTCAAAGGTGCAACTCTTCTCGAAATTATCTCCCCAGTGCTCGGACTCGTGGTGCCATTTAGAATCCATACTGTGCTTCACCGAATAACCACGCCGAAAATGGCTCTAGGAGTTAAGGCCAACCTCCATGCAGCGAACTTTCGCGACGAATTTCACGTGACGAAAAATCCAGCGCGAAGCGCCGTCGCGAATTCGTCACACCACACTCCATGCAAGCAAGAGCCGGCGAACGCCGCCGACCATGCGGTCGACGCAGCCCGCGAGGAGTCATTGTGGCCAGACGAAATAGGCTACGAAGGCGACGTTGGCGAATGAAAGCAGAAGGCAAAACAGCGCATAAATCAATGTTTTTACACGTATAATAAGGCGCCCGAACTGAAAAAGTGCGTACAATAAGTGCTCGCTGTTACCCGGCCTCTATTTAGACGGTAACTTTTCTTTTTTATTTTGTGAATACCATGGCACGTCGGTATTTCGCCGATACTTATTTCTCGTCTGTCACCCTGTGTTTGTTTACGGCTCTCTGCGCTCGCGCGCAGCTGTTTTTCTCCCGTCAGCTTCCGCCTTCGAGCCTGCCCTGCCATCGAGGAAACGCGGAAAGCTATTAGACAGTTTTAGTATAGCGTACGCAACTAATAGCGTACGCTATACGCCCAAGTACAGCGTACGCTAAGCAGTGCACGTTTATTACACTCTTATATGGCCTGCGAGATCTTCAAATCTCAGAGGCCATATGCCATTGGCACGCCTATCTCTCGACTTCACCGATAGCTGGCGCGGACATATCTCGAAGGTCCCTCGTTAAGCTTCAAGTCGTTTGAAACGAGACGCGATCGCGAAAACTCGACAAGGTTATCCATAATACACTGTCGTCGAAGCGGCCTGAGACTAAGCGAAAGCCGTCTACGCAGTCATTCGCTACGAACGATACAAATTCTACATAAGCCATGCTAAAGTCAATTCGAAGCGGGCAACGGGGCCCGCCGCCATGTTTTACGTACGTGGCTTGCGAGAAGACTCTTTTGTCGCTTAAAGTAGTGACCCGCCCATATGCCGCACCTACGCGATACTTCCACTCGCGTTTTTCTCGGATGTGCCAGTGAAATACGCCCTGAAAACTTCAATCAAACGCTTTTCCGAAACACGGCGGTACACAAGACATCATGCTGCGGCTATGCATGGGCAGAACATAATCGGGAAGCGAAGCCTCTAACTACATAGAGTACACCAAACAAGCAGTGACCCATTAACTAGAACATTGAGGCAGAACAACCAACAAGGAGGTGAAACAGCGCTGGAAAACAAGCGTTTGAAACGAAGGTAGGAAATAGCCGAACAGTAGCCAAACGTCAGCAACAGTGTTGCCAGGTCTCGCTATATATAGCCAAATTGGGCTATAGAAAAAAAATTTTGGCGTCGACTTGGACGAGTTGGTTACGTGGCTATATTTTGGCTAGGGACAATCTGCGACTTGGCTATGTTTGGGCTACAAGTGGCGCCCTAATCAACGCTCCAGAGGTCGCTCTGATCGAGTAGAAACAAATCTCGATGGCTATGTTTTAGCTGGCTGAGTCGGCAGGGCACCTGTGCGTGTGTGCGTGCGCGAAATGCCTTCCGCCCCTTCTCCCTCCATTCTCTGCGCCGTTGCCCGAGCTTTGATTTTTGATGTACTTCAATTTACATTGCGCTTCACCGTGCGACACCCGATCCCCGGGCATCGGGGTGAGTCTGGAAGTAGAGGGGTTTTCACAGTACACAGTAGCACTAACATCGCTATGCTCACAGAGCAATAAAATAGGGTAGGGCGATCGTGGCGCTGACATGAAAGAAGCACGGGTAGATGACACGCTCCAGTGTGTTCATGGCCATGGCTTTTTGGTCAACTATCGCGCCGGGCACAGCTTTCGACCGGCTTCACATTTCTCACGTTAAGCTTTACTGACATTTTCCTTTTCATGAGAGATGAGTTTTTGTTTATGCTTACATTAGAGGTTCATTTCAATAGGTTAGACTTAAGATCGAACCCTCCTCGTAGAGGAGAATCGAACCAAGGGGGAGTTGGTCAAGTATGCGAGAAAGTATAAAAAAGAATGAGAGCAAGTCCCCGAGCCCAAAGTGGGTCCTGGTTTACTTATAGATGGTTTGGCTGTAACGTGACAGATGCAGGTACTTATTGTGCTAATACCGAAACATCTTGGCCACGATGCCATCAGTGCGCCACGTCACATGAACATCACCCAGTGTGTTAGCTTAGCAGATGAGGTGTCGCGCTGCTGGCTCGAGGCGAAATGTAGGAACACCCGTGTACTTAGATTTATGTGCTCGCTAAAGAACCCCAGCTGGTCAAAATAAATCCCGAGACCCCACTGCTTCATGCCTCCCAATCATATCGTGGGTTTAGCACGTAAAACCCCAGTAATTATTAGCATATCAACATGGCTTGCTTTTCTACAGTAACCGGTATTGGTATTCACGGGATTACCACTGTTATCAATTTGACGTTTACCTTTGCTCTTTGTGAGCCGTCGCGGCTTTTGCGATTCCAAGCGAGTTACGTTCGGGACGTGCTCGTCGCCGCAAACGACTGCGCACTTCCCACACTGGAGTGCCATTTTCCGCAGCAACCGTTTAAAGCTTCGTTTACAGTGATTGAGACAGCGTGTGGCATATTTGTTGTCTCTCGCTTCTTTTTAAGGCATGTTCTTGGCGTGCTAGAGACCTCAGATGGCGGCCAGGTAGATGTAAATGGAAACTATATACAGTGTGTCCCAGGTAACCCGTGCCAAGATAAGTAACGAGAAAGCAAGATAGGACGACGAGACAAATAAAGCGAGATATCATAGCGCGATACACTGGTTTTGGCTCATAAAAAAGAAGCCGTGGGCACGTCACCGTCGCAGACCGCTGCACAGCTGAAGTTTTGCACGCCGTAGGCAGGGGAGGATGGGTCACGTGACAGCTCAATGATGCTGAACATTACTTTGCGTTCACCTGAGCTAAAAAACAGTTAGTAGTTATTATTACTGCATATAACTAAAAATAATAACTGAGTTCTATTTGTCATAAAATAAAAGCACTATGATTTCACCCTCTGCAGCGATTCGCAGGAACTTGAGAGCTTCCGGGGTCAACCAAAAAGTGTTCTGTGTGCAAGCGTGATGTCGACCGTCATGGCGGCAAGGACATTTGGTTACAACGTGTTGCGTAAAAAAGCATTCCCGTAGTTGAATGTCAAGATTTATATACAAATAAAACTGCAAACAAGAGTGGCTACATTTGGCTACCAAATATTTTGTTCTCTTTTTGTGTTTGGCTACATTTGGGCTACAATTTCTCTAACTTTGGGCTACGCCGCCTCGTCCGACCTGGCAACACTGGTCAGCAACCGAAACTCCCGTCGACGGGCGCCCGACGGAAGTCAACCTCTGCGCTGTGGTCCGATTGGTCCACGCGCGACAACTTCCGTCGGCGGCGGTTCACTGGGCAGCAAATATCTGGAGAGAGTGGATCGGCGGCGAACAGACATTTTTTTTTTTTTGACGTCGGGCGGCGGGCGGCCGTCGCCGAGCGGCCGCCGCCGAAAGTTCGTCGCTTTTGCGCTCCATGCAGGTTGGCCTTTACTCGAATCACTTTCAGTTGTTGCAATAATTCGACCTCACGCTGATAACAGCAAAGCCGCCTACTACTTGCTCAGGCTGAGCTGGTACGGAGTGACTGGCCAGGAAAGCAACGGTAGCGATTTTGATCCGCGAACTAGCGCGACATTTAATTCTTCAATTAGGAAGTTTGATTTTCGATGTTACCGGAATGAGTCCTCCCGTAGGATTCTACTATATAGTCAGTTGGTAGGCGGTTTTAACAGCAGAGCTGTTTAAGCCGGCCGGAAGTCCGTGATCCGTCGGTAAAATTGTGGGCCGATCCTGGCGGTAGTGCAGAAAGCGTCCAAGCGCAATGGCACAACCCCTATGAACTAGCGAAGCTGAGCCCGGCTAAGTCTAGTTAAGCATGGTTGGGACTAATTAGGCTTAGTCAGTCATTGACAGGCAATCAATAGGTAATAGATAATCTATCAATAATCAATAAATTCCACAAAATGCGGGGGATGACTTGGTAGTGTGCTCAGCCTAGCCCAAAAGCCAGGACTAGCTAGGTGCCCGTCAGCTCCCCTGTCTCTTTAGCATTGCGCCTCCAGTGTAAGCTACGCTATTTTTTTTTTCTTATGCTACCTCTCAGTCTGTTTGCCGCGCACCGGATTTGGGCGTCCATGCCTGTTTAGCTACCGCGAGATGGACTGACTCCAAATTTGGACAGTTCTGATTAAGCTGAAGAGAACTGCTGCGATGTTATGGACGCGACGAACGGCGCCGGAAATAATACAATAGCGCGCCCTATTTACGCGTAGCTATGTCTTGGCGTGGGAAATCGTCATGCGCTCTGGTCTCCCGTTTTCTTTTTCGTTTTTTTTCGGGTTTACAGACGAGTCGTCATGCGCGGCAATAAAGCAGTTATTATATGGTATACGCGCGCTTTGATTCAAAGCCAAGCTATCGAGGCGACTGTGTTTTTCGCTACCGTTTAGTGCGATCGTGTCTCGAAACAGATGTGAAAGAAGGGACGTGTTAGATTTTAGCTGTTACAAATTTTTAAAAATTGCCTGTGGCAGATAGCACAATTATAATCCTCGATCTAAACTACTCGAGGAGGCGGCCATTAGTTCCACTTGAAATCAAAACGCGTAATCTAATAATTAACATAATTACGCTAATTAAGTTTTTAATAAACTATTTTACGGCATATATTTCAGTCTACGAATTATAGCCGCAAAGTTCGCAAGGCCTATCCACTTGGAACAAATTCTCAGGACTGCACCAGTTTCGATATATTAATTTTCAAAGTGTTCAACGAAATGCATGCGCGTTCCAGTTAACGTTGTGCTTCAATGCATAAACAGCGTTTCCCTCAATAAGTTAACTGGAACGCCCATGCATTTCGTAGGACACATTGAAAATTAATATCTCGAAACTGTTTCAGTCCTGAGAATTCGTTGACAGTGGATAGGCCTTGCGAACTCAGCGGCTGTAATTCGTAGATTGAAAGATGCGCCGTAAAACAATTAACTAAAAGTTAGTTAGCGTAATTACGTTAATTATTCAATTAGGCGTGTTGATTTCTCGTGGAAGTAATGGCCGCCTCCTCGAGTAGTTTAGATCAAGGATTATAATTGCGCTATCTGCCACAGGCAATTTAAAAAAAATTGGAGCAGCTAAAATGAAACACCCTGTATAAACGTCGCCGAACAAGAGCGCGTCCTTTCACTTCCTGGACGCTGCCTATGGAACGCTGTGCCCGTCGTGTAACGTTCCCCCAGAGCGCATGGTGTATGACACGGAGGGCAACGCCGTGATGGTGTTCAAGACGGACGAGTCTGTGTCCGGCAAGGGCTTCCACGTGCTCTTCCACCAGGTCCCCTGCGGCGCGGCGCACCGGGACCCCGCCGCCACAGTGGCCACAACCACGACGGCGGCCAGCGGCAGTGAGTATACAGTGCATTATACATACTCGGGCAGGGATACAAGCAATACGTGTTCTTCACCTACGCAGCCGTAGTTATTATAGTTCTGACTGGCATCAACGCTAAGTATGCATAGCTTCGACAGGGTATACTTCGTGACAAAAGAGAAAAGAAAAAAGGTTAATTGGTTATCAGTGATGAAGCGCGGTACTTGTAAACACGAATTAGAATAATTTCGGTAGTTCGCATACAGCACACCTTTTCGCAAACATGTCGTGCTACTCCCCTAATGAATGAGTGAAGCTACAAAAAATGAAAGAAAGTGTTCCCTTTCATTTTCCGTTACCAAATTCAGCCGGAGAGTTCTAAGCTCGGTTAGTTTGTTTGCATTCAGCATGGCTGACAGCGTAGACGACATGACGGAGCAGATCTTTTCTGCTCATATATCTCTTGCCTTGTCATTTGCGCTGTTTGCGAAGTTGGGATTAATCCTCTTTCACGGTATCTACAACAAGGCGTTGTGATGTAGCTCTTTCACGTATTTCATAGGGTCTTTGGCAGAACTCACCATGAAGCGGAGCCAGCCAACTTATATTTGTGCGACTGATTCATTTTAACGAAATTGTTTATAGTACCAAAATAGGTATTGCTACAGTAATATATATATATATACAAGCACATATATATATATATATATATATATATATAAGCATATCATAAGAAGCCACACAAACAATAACACCAAGGACAACATGGGGGAATTACTTGTACTTATTATTTGAATTAAAGACATGATAAATTAATGGAAATGTAAGTGGATGAACAAAAAGCTGTCCGCAGGTGGATAACGAACACACGTCTTCGCATTACGCGTGCGATGCTCTCAACATTGAGCTACCGCGGATCCGTTTTCCCACCCACTTTCTGAGGTATTTATGTTTTTACAACTAGAACTAACCCTGGGAGTGTTAGCCACCGCCAGCACTCACAAACCATAGGGCGGATGTGGAACATCCTTTCTGCCGCAGGCGTCACGAGCACGTGATCTTTTTGGGTCATGGCAACTGGTCAATAAACCCACATATGCTACCTGAAGGCATCATTGCTGACGGATTCGAGCCCTCGTTATGTAGTGAACGAGAAGAAAGGGAACCGAAGTGCCCGATTTTTAAGAAGCATATCACAAGAAGCCAACAAACAATAACACCACAGACAACATAGGGGAAAAACTTGTACTTATTATTTGAATTAAAGAAATGATAAATTAATGGAAATGAAAGTGGATGAAAAAAACAGCTGTCCGCTGGTGGGGAAAGAACCCACGTCTTCGCATTACGCGTGTGATGCTCTCACCATCCAGCGATCACGGATCCATTTTCCCATCCACTTTCTGGGGTATTTATGTTTTTACAACTAGAACTAACCCTGGGAGTGTTAGCCAACGCCACCACTCACAAACCATAGGGCGGATGTGGAACATCCTTTCTGCCGCAGGGGTCACGAGCCCGCGATATATATATATATATATATATATATATATATATATATATATATATATATATATATATATATATATTCCTAGGACAACAGACACAAATATCAGGCAGTGTGACAACATTTGGACTCATGATTGATCTCTCCTTGACAATCCGGGGGCTTCTCCAAGTCGCTGACACGATTTCAGCTCCGCAAACCAGGCTGCACGGGATACGCGCGCTCTCCGTTACGACCTCCTCACGCGTTGCGGCGCACATCTATATACGAGCGAACTTTTACCGACAATTACCGTCTAGTAATGTTGGCTCCTCATTCTATATAGCACGTTTCGAAAAACCGCATTATCTGTTCGACCAATCACTATTTATAACCACAAAACGCTTATCGCACATCTCAGCACACGTCCGTTCTTCTAACTCACCCCTTCCATTTCCCCCGGCAACGCAGTCCTGCCGCCGGGTCCCCACAAGGAGGCGGTTCGCTCCAACCAGCGCTTCGACAGGCAGCGTAAGTTCTACGTGCATAGTCCCAAATACCCGTCGCACTACCTGGACAACCAAGACTGCCGGTACGTGATCACCAAGGTCGGAGAGGACGTATGCCACCTGGAGCTCGTATTCGCCTCCTTCGACATCGAGTCATCGTCGTGATGCCAGTACGACTACCTCGAGTTCGGCGGACAACAACACTGCGGATCGCTGCCTGCAGACCATTCCTGTGAGTCCACTAGCATGCACCTATGATTTTGCCAATTCGGCGTAACGCGTCAAAAACCCGGCGGTGCGGGCTGCCAGAGAGAAAGTGGTTGCTAAGATACTCAATGGTTTCTCCAGACCGTATACGTACTATAGTCATCATATGACATTGGTGACACTTAAACGGTTCGAAGTAATGCGGCGACACGCTATAGCTCTGGTACGAGATGCAGCTCACGGAATGCGTTAGCGCGAAAGCCCTACGTGCCTGTCACAGTTCATCCCAAACTGCCACCCTCATCTTAAACTAGTGCATGGCGACATTGTTTATGTGCTTGCGCACTGAATAACCACTAACTGACGTTGTTGTTGCTCATACCCCGGTGCTACAATGAAAACGACGGCAAGTTCAGTTAAGCTTTATCACCCCTGTCTATAGCGCCAGATCGGCGCATTTAATGGTAGTAGATACGTTGCCTGACTCATTAGTCCAAAGTGCAGCCTTCAGTGCATCGCGTATTTGTGTGACTATCACTACAAACAAAGGCTGTCTCATGGGACTGGAAGCTAAGCCGAAGCGTTGCTTCCTACCGTCTAAAAGGACGTCACCACATCAGTGCAGCGTCTACCAATCATTAGGCAGAAATTAATAGACTACAGGTTGTTGGCGGCAGATCTTGCCTTGTCTGAATAGCTGGCAGTTGCTTTGACTTTGACGCGAGCCCATGAAACCTAACAGCTGTAGCAAAGGGCCACATCAAGCAAAAGAACTACACAATTCAAAGGAAACGAAGCGAGTGGATTAGCTGAGATCATTTTTAATTGCAATCACTTCATCGTGCACCAGAAAGATGCACTGCACCACACCACTCTTCAGCGTCTTCCAGGTCACTGCGATGTTATAGGTGACGAGTACGTTGAAGACCCTACTCGTTCGCGTCTTGAAGAGTCTACACAGGAATGGATACCGTTTTCTAGGTCAGATGGCGCTAGAAAATTTTGCGTTGCTTCCGCGAGGCATCACTTTCTTCGGCGTGCGACTCCCCAAGTTTTCCAGACAACCGACTTCATCACCTGGACTATTCGCTCTGCCTTCGCATGTTATCTGGACTCTTCCAACAGGGAGCTTCCTGCTTTGTCGGCTATGACTCATAGGGGCATTTCAAAGCATCTTGCCTTTCGCACTGGAGTGGCCTAAAACGCTACCTGCAATTGCCTGTGGTCGCGAGGAAACTCTTGAACGTGTTCTGCGTAATTGTCTTCAACACTTTGCATACAGACGATCGATCGACTGCGCTAGCTCGTGTTCATCACAGACCATTGTCATAGCAAACAAATTTGCAAGACTACCTCTAAGCCACCGCAGCAGAAGGCCAACGAAGGCCCTCCTACAGTTCTTAAGGACAGCCAACTTGCATAAAGGCTTTAGCCTTAGTCGGTGCTCATTGCGCTGCATCTGATCGTGTGTTGGGATCGTGAACGTGTGCTAACTCCTTCTCCGTTTTCTTCGTTCTATCTCCCCCGTTCTCGAGCAAATTGGGTTTTCTATTCTAGTTAGCCACCCTCCTTTTCCCCTTTCTTTGGGCTCCATGTATGTCTCCCCACTAGTACATACGCTTAGTATACGCCATCTTTCTCACGACTCTCTTGGTAGACATGATCCCGTTCCTGGGAAGTGACATGGTGCTGCACTTCCACTCGAACGTAGCCACCACGCGACGTGGTTTCTCAGTGCGTGCCCGTCAGATCAAGTGTGCGTTGGGCACATCGCCGGCGCCCCCGCCTCCATCGCAGCTACCGGGGCCGCCCGGGTCCTCGCACCCGGATTATGGCGCTTTGGACGGCAAGTCGCAGGGCGTCGTCGTGACCACCACGACGCCTGTGGGTATCAGGACGCCGTATGGACCTGGTTCCGTCAGCAGCGCAACAGGGGAGCCGTACATCACGCGTCGCTCGTGCGTCGTCTGCATGGACAAGGTATGGGGGTTCCTTGTATATCTTCTGTTGCTGCTTTCAGCATGTTAGGACCCAGTTGTAGCTCGAAAGATTGTCAGCGTGGGAGCATCCTTAACCACATGTTCGTCGAACAGGCAACACGCATAATCTTGCTGTGGGTCCTATTGGATGCTGTACAGCGTTGCAATGCAGTACCTACCGTCTCACTACATGGCATAGAAGGCAATGTACGCACTGACTACGCTGCTGGTTCTGCAAAGAGCAATTCCTCGCAGTAAATCCCAATAACTTTATCTTGGAGTGACGATTAAGTTTTGGTGTATTCTTTTACGTGGCGCTCACAGCGTGCTATATAGACCGACCCGGAACAGCATTACACACCTATTCGCACTTACGATCCAATGTACGATTTCTCCGTGCCGTGTGACATTGACAGACGTGATCGCGTAACCTGCACTGTAATCGTTCTCACGCTGCTAACACAAAATACTACTTAAAATTATGTGAATAGTGTCGCCACTGTTCTCTGCGTGCACTGTATCGGAGGACATAGCCCACTTACATTGCTCTTGGACCCTTTTCACAGTCAAAATGTCCGCACTGAATATATTACATCGATCACGCGCCTTGAGCTACGACACGTACTTGAGCCATGCACTAGCGCTGCCTGTGCATCTCACGCTAAGACGGTACTTGTAGGCTCTCTGGTAGACGTTGCGTGGTCTCGACGAGACATTTTAATTTTGTATGTTGTGGTGTGTTTTGTGCGTGTTATGTGTCTACCATTCTTGTTTTTTAAAGTACTTCAACAAATTTATGCGCCCGCCTCTATCTGCAACAAACCTAACTCCACTATGCCTACCCTTACAAAAATGAGTATTGAATTTCCGTTGTCGATTTGTTTAAGTATCATTGATTCCATGGAAATTCCATGAAACTCCAACACTCAATGAGCCAGCACAATGAGATTTCATTAAAAATTCCGTTGTGCATTGCCAATAAGTTTTATGTTGAAGAATTTTTATAGATTTCTCGTTGCATTTTCTCACTTAAGGCGCGCGATCCAATGAAGGAAGCCAGGCATCCTGGCTAACTATTTGCGCTACGTTCGGATATGCGCTGCCATCGTAGGCCGAAGATTGCCATTCTTGAATTTTTGAGGTCACTCTCCCACCTCCCCCGATCCCCCTCCCCCCATCGTACACATTGGCGGATCCAGAAAAGAGACCCTGCGACAAAACAGTGAAAACGTTGTCCATGTTTACTTCTCTCCGCCCACGTGTAGCCTCGCGCTGTAAGCACATACTTCAGGATGACGCACCAACTTGCCCAAACTTACGTTTCCTGCTGTCCACGAACCAACCACTGAGCGCCTCATTTGTTGCGCTAATACCCCTCATCATATAATTACTATGGCTGGCGACAGCATGCCTAGCTTCATGCCTTGCTCAATGCATGCAGAAGCAGACAGAATACTAACAGATGACCGGTTTTTGAACTTGTGTTTGGAACCTATCATAGGTCGATGTATGGATCCCACTGGTGTCTACTAAAATGTCTATTACGTGGCATCGCAAGCTATCACGCGGATACAGAGCCAGCGGAAAGGCGACCTCGAGTAAATTTTCACTATTACTTTACGGCAAGATATGCAACAAAATGCAGTGCGATTCGCACCACCGATTGGCAGAGGTCGTGCGACCAGCCACAACGATGATGATGATGACGATTATATTTATCGGTGTCAAAAACCTTTGAAACAGGGCGGAGACAAATGTCACCTAGCCTGTTTAGTTTATTCGCGATTTACAACATCTGTAAATGGCAACTCGACTCATGGAGACTCATGTTCACAGCAGCAAGCGCGACCTGCCCATCGCTTCAACAAAACATTTCGCGATTGATGCCGTTCACGTCTGCTCGCGCCGTCATCGCCGCGTAAAATAATCTACAGCGCATTGGTTAACCAGCTTTGTCATTGCGTTCGCGCGACTGAGAAATCAAGCACTTAGCGAATGAGCCAGAACAGTGGTGATTCGCGATCATTTGCGACCGGTTGCTTTGTGACCCACTTGATCGAAGTGTGGCCTTCGAGATCTGGTGCTCTGAGGTGATCTTAAAGGCTTTGCCTAAGTGTTGTCCTCAACACTAAATGATTGTTTAATGCAGCCAATAGTCATTTGCACAAGAATATATTTTATTGTAATACACTCTGTGTATAGCTGACGACATATAAAAAAATACTGAAGTTTTTTTTTAAATGATGTTTGATTTTTTTTACCAAACTTAGCGAAATCTAAAAAAGTTAACAAGCAACGTTGTATATCATTTTTTTTTTTTGTTCTTTGGCGTTTTCTGCGTTTGTTTTTGTCGCTATTTTGCATTTTTTTCTTGGTCTGCGTGTGCGCCATGTGTGTGTCGTGAGCTCTAAGTACGTGAGTGTGTGTTGTCATCTGCTGCTGCGCGATAAGGAACATTTTGTCAAGATCGTACAAGACGAAAAGCGGGATGTATCTATATACCGTCCGTGCATTGGTTGATGCGGAGGTATGCTACCGACTCGGCTGCGTGGACGCGGGCATGAAGAAAGGAGCGCCAACTGACCCAACGATACTTTGACTGCGGTAAGCACTTGTCTCGTGTTGTGTGTATAATTGATTTCCTAGCTGAATGTATGTTTCCCGCGTGGTTCACGGCGCCAGTGCCAAAGAATTTTGTGCGGGGCCGGTCCGGTGTGCGTGCGGCGTGTTGCATTCGCTTTCCGCCGATGGAGCGCCAAGGCGTGGGCATGTCGTCCGTTTAAGCTGAGCATTTAGCAGCCAGGGCCGATTTATCTGTACTGCAGTTTAAGCAACTTTCTCGCAATCAGACCACCTAAATACTGAACTGCAACAAACCCCTTAAACAGGGGCGCTTGTTTATGTGTTCTCATGCTCGTCCCTACCCGTTGCGCTGCAAGGTCGCGGGTTCAGCTCCGGCCGCGTCAGCCGGATTTCGATTGGGCGAAATGCAGAAACGCTCGTGCTTAGATATAGGTGCTCTTTAAAGATTCCCAGGTGGTTAAATTTAATCCAGAGCCATACACTGCGGTGTGGCTTATAATGATATTATGGTTTTGGCTCGTAAAATTCCAGAATGTGATTGATGAACATAATGTATGACCCTGTTTTTTAAGTGGTACTATTACAGCGGGGCCCATGCCACATCCGTTTATGTAAACATCGAACTCGCTGTTCGTCTTTTTGTTGTATCGTTATAAAATAATCATGCAGAAATGTCGTGAACGATATCGCGTCATGTCTAAAAAAACTGTCAGTTTGATCGTTCGCGAATGGAATGCTATCGTATTGTAAAAAAAGAATATAAATGCTCACAGCGCATGGCATCGACGCCACCAGTTTCCCTCCCATCCTTGGATATCTTTTTCACGTTGCAAAACTATTTCTACGAAATTATTGTTCTATACTGTTAATAATTTGAAAACCAATATTTTACTCGTGGCGTATGATAGAAAAAACACGCTAGCCAGGTGTTACTATAAGTATATTCCTTCGCGCAAAATAAAATGGAAAATAAGATCTGTGAAAGTATGCAAGCCAGAGAGAGAAAATATGCAAGTCGGAGGACTGACAAGAATTGCGACTTTTATGTACTCGGCGCAGAAAAGTGCCTTTAGCCGATGTCATATTGTCAGACATTTCTTTTGAAGTTCTTTAGATGTTCTGCGAAAAGCTGTCGGTAAAAGAAATTGGTTCTTGGTATTTCACTATATCTAAAGCATATGCCGTGAACAATAAAAATTCAACTGATTCATTCAGTCACATAAAAACAGTGTTCACACAGTAGCTAAACACGTACTTAAATAAGCATCAAGTGCTTATTTACATCTTTTATCCTTGAGGGCATTTCGTTGTGTAGCTTGCACAATACTGCGTTTATACAATTCTTTAAATAGTGGCATCCACAGCATCTGGAGAAAAGGGTATGGCAGCTGCTGGTGCAAACTTTCGTGACACATCAGCAGCAGAAAACATTTTTATACCAACTGGTTAGTGCTTTGTGTGAATGTAAAAAGAATGTTTAGACTGTTATCTGCATTTGTGAATATACTTACACACAGAATAAACAGTGGTAAGACAAGCCACAGTTGAACACGCCCTTCCTCATAAAAAGTAACTGTGCACGTGCTCCATATGAGTGTGTAGGTGTTGAGGCCCTCTTGCAGCATTATGTGGGAACTCCATGACTCCGGACAAGAAAAGCAGAAAAACACTGCAACAATGTTGTTCCTGTTAGCCTTCAATCCGTGCCAGCTTTTATAAGGAATATTGAACACTGTGGCATCTTAAAAGAACTTAGAAGTTACGATGTGCTCATACTGCTGATTTTTACGTTCCTTTTGCTGCTAGAAAAAAATACCTACGGTATTTTTTTTCATTCAAATCTATCTATGCAGCATGTGTGCCACTCAAGTGCAACAGCTTCACGAGGCATCCCAGGCCCCGAAAGGAGAAGTTGGAAGAAGATGCAAGAGCAGCATGCCAATGTTGTTGGTGAGAGCCTTGTAACATTGTCACATTATATATAAATTTTAATAATGCTAATCTCGTAAAGCGATTACTAGCACGCAATGTTTGTAGAAATTCAAACAAGAGAGAACTTGAAGAAGAAGAAGGCTTGAAGAATGGTTAAACAAAAATATCACTAGGACCAACATTTTGGCAAGAGAATTGTCTTAAGTCAAGCCAGCACCTGATTTCTGCTCCCCCACTTCATTGGGGGAAGATGAGAATGATACAGACAGTGCATAGAGTAAGGTGAGGGAATTGTAAGTGTTCAAAAAAAGAGGACAGAAAGAAAACAAGGAGGTGTAGGTTTCTTGTTATAGAGAACATGTAGGGATACTAGTGTTGTTTCATCCAAGTAGGGGTGACAAACCTAGAAGACAATTTGTGTGTGTGCAAGTGTTTCCTGTGTTGGGCCTAGTTAAACGAGAACGAAGATATATGGTTTGGATATTGCAAAAGAAAGAGCAATAAAAAGAAAGAACTAGAATCTCAGTTGTATCCAGATAGTTTTGATGAAGGCAAGAAGCATGAAATGAAAGCGAAAGGCACGAATGCACATCTTATGGAAACCAGAGGGCATTAAAGTAGAGATAAAATAAATGATCGATTGAGATATATAAATTCATCATAGCCCACCAGCTAGCACACACACCGTCCTAGGTGTATTTGTGCTCTAGATGACTATGATGGCACATTTCAAAACATTGTTAGCTGTTTGCGACACGCTACATTTTTTGTTGCTCTTTTTGTTTAAAAAAAGACCTGCAAATCTTTTTTAATAGAAGATTCTCGGCTTCACTCAGCTCTCACATATAGCTTATTGCTATCACAAGGTGGCATTAACCCGACTGATGTTAAATGCTAGCTTCGCCATTAGCAGGACCTTAGCAGCCATACGAAGATGAAGAGCCTCTTCACGTTTGTGTGACAGGCACATTATGCATAAATTTCATTTAGAAGTTCAGCAGGCTGCATAGACCTTAGAAGATTTGAGGTCTTTCACTTAGTCATAAAAAGAGCTATACAGAAAGTAGTGCATTGCAAACAGAGGCAATGTTTTCAAATATGCTGTGCACGCCTTGTGTTGACATAGTGACCATATGTTAATTTTAAAGTTGTAATTTGTGATACGCATTTAGGCAAGAACACAAAAATGTTAGACTTTTGTGGATGATAAGAACATCAAGCTAGTTTAATCTGCATAGAAGTTCACTTATTGCATATATGCACTTATTTCATAGTTCACTGCATAGAAGTTCATTGACGATCCTGTGTCGCAGCAGAGACATCACACTTACCACATTTACCATGGCTCGTTATACTGTTGTTATACCTTAGGCAGAACAAAGTTCTTGTCAACTGTCAGGCAGAACAATTTCACCTCCATTAAACCACAAAAGCTTTAAGCACTAATATAACTTGCTTACTTTCATAATCTTTCACAGCTATTGATGACGGTACATGTTGGTTATCTTACTGGTAACATATCTTGTTTTTCAGGATATACCAGCCCGAAGTTTCCAGACGCAAGTATTTCTTATATGAAAGACAGCCTGTTCTCTCACCTCACAAGGGAAATAAAATCAGTATATAAAAATGCCTTTTCATGTACCTTTTTTGTTTTCCTGTTGGCTGCAGTTACTATTCAGCCTCAGTGAGCCAAATCTTGCTACTTTAGACCTTGGGGGGATATATCCCAGTACAATTAAAATACAATGGAAATTCATCTTGCTCTAAATCCAATAAATATACAATAACGAACGAATGGAAAAACAACACAATAATACTACAATGGATTTTCAATGGAATCATGGTGGCCACTTTTCCATGACTGCTCAACAAATCTACAATAAAATAACAATAAAAATTCCACAATTTTTTTTGTTGTTGGTGGCACCAAATATCAATGGAAAACCGATGGAATTCCAACAACATTTTTTGTAAGGGCTAACAGCACCTGCAACTTATAACATATTTTCCCCCCAGAAGGAAACAGAGGCAGCAGGGTATTACGGGGCATACCATCCAGTTGACGGTTCTAACTTTTGACCTTAATCCATTCGGCGTTTGCGCTTTCATTAAAGTTCCACTCAATTGTCAGAAGACAAGCCGAATAGCGCTTTTAAGACCAGTTTTAACACCAAAAATGCCCGCGAAATTAGAGGGTATAGACACTGTACACGATTTATTTTCGTGAGAGCCCAATATTCGTAATTTTTGTTGGCGGTCCACACTTAGTGAAACAATTCCTTGCGAATAATTCACAGGGCAGGGTCAGCTGACAAAATCAGAAGGCTTTTGCAATTGAACCTGTGAACTCCCGTTATGACCTTTTCGGAAGAGTACATCTCTAGCGCAAGACCGTAGGCGCGTAGCCACCAACTAGGCGTGCGTTCCGTGACTTTGGGCACGTTTTACATTTATACACTCAAGCTACAGTTTCAAACTTTCTGAGCCCTTTTGAGGAGCGCTATTTGATGGAATTGAAAGGCGAATCCGAATAGTATGCATAGCCTCTTTTGAATTCTACGCAGTACTCTCTGCGTAAAATTTCACTTTTCATTAAGCCCCCATTGTTCAGAACTTTGTAAGTGTCCATAAAAAAGTCGCAGTTGCACCTGAAAGGCGAAACATCGATTGCGATAGGAAATTAGTAGACAGCTATACGAAGTAAGGATAGTAGTTTTATCGGCCATATAAAGTTGTAAATATTCGCTTACTATCCAAATAAACAAGCGCGGTGTCACGTGCCCACAAGTCAACTTGAACACATCTCGCTCCATGAGCGCGGGAGCTTGTCCAAACGCTGCAGTGAGAAAGCGCGCCAGCAGCTGCGAGCAAATGGACCTTCGCGCTGGCTCTCGCTTCAACGCGAACTAAACGTCGAAAGCGCAGCGCATACGAAGCTGCCGACACCCGGCGAATGCACTTTGGCACATCGCAGATCGCTTTGAAGATGAGGCTCCCTAGGGCGCACACTTTGGCCGCGTCGCAGATCGCTATCAAGATACGGTGATCGCGCGGCAGCTCCGTCATCAGCAGCCTCGCAAGCATAACGCACCCCCCCCCCTCCCGTCTCCTCCTCCCCGTGCCTCGCGCGTGAACGAAGACCGTGCACTTCCGGCCGCCTTCCTCTCAGGCGTGCGCGAGATCAAGCTTCGGTTGCCGCTCACACTCGCACGCTTTCACTCGCACACACCACGCACGGCGCGCGGCGACGATTTTATCGCCGTTGGACTTTATACGGAACATACACGTTTTTTAAGCAATTTAAATTCGAAAAATCGCAATGGCAATGGCGGACGAATACTGCTAACCACGCCGTCCACCAAACTCAAGACATCCAACGCAAGCGACAACGGCGGACTGCGGGTATACCGTCAGTGACACTGTTCTCTCCGTCGCAGCCGAACGTGTGTGTCACCTCATAATTGAGAAATACTTTAATGAGCCCTCGGGATTAACCCAGTGATAAACACCGGGGCCTCACGTTTCAGCTTCGCTGGTTAACCATCTTCACGGAGTGGAAGGGCCGGCGATTTTTTTCTCATCCACATTCATAGGCGCAGACTACGGGGGGGGGGGGGGGGAAGGGACCGAGCCCGCTTCGAAGTTTTCCGGGGGGTGGGCAGAACCCCCCCCCCCCTCAGCTCATAAGCTACCCCCCGCCCTCATAAAGTGTCATTGCCAGAGTTCTGTTACCCACATCATTTGCGGTTTCTTTTGAGATGCCTTTACCTTAGCACTTAAAATTTAAACGCGACAGCGTTAACGGCCCAGTGTCGCAAAAAATCCGGTGTTGGCCTCCGGCGTGGGGTGCCGACCGTCTTGTGAGCGAAAAATTATTGCGAACCACGTATACCGATCCATGCAGGCCCTCCGCGTGGCGCAGAGGCGTTAGTGGACTAATTGAATTTCTCAAAGTAAAATGCGTCAGAAAAATCGTAAAGTACAACTTAACCACAACCTACGGACATGCTCGCGTCGTATTTAAATTTGAATATACGAGAAAACGTAATTCTGTTATGCGGAAACTAAAACGCAATCCCCTTCCCAGCGTTTCTACCATTCATAGAGCTGCGCGCCCAATCTGTTCCATGCAAAAACATAACCCAGATGGCGCTCACCTCTGCGCATCCGCAGCAGCGGCGCGCGGAGGCGAAGGTGGATGAAAAAAAAGAAAGCTGCTATCCTTCTATGACAAAAGTTGCTTCTACCTTGTCTTTTATTCTTTACAAAGATATTCCTCGGAATTTCGAGAATGACAGCTCACAAACAAATGTACCGAAACAAAACACCGACAGCGCATGCGCTGTCGGTGTTTTGTAAAAGATGCCTGCGAATACACGCAGAATTGCCACGCGACTGGCTGCTCGAGGCGCTTTGCGTGTATTCGCGCTTATCTTTTACGCTCGTAAAAACACATTTATGAAGCACGTATTGAAAAACAGAAACCTGTATCGGGAGTTTTTCATGTTGGTCTACAATTTTGTCATTGACACTTTGATAATTAGGACAGTACTTCTCGAGTTAGATAATAATTACAATTAACTAATTAACCCTCAGTAATGAAAAAATTACTGGCGGATACTCAACTGCACTGGAAACAATACGCGCGAGGTTGGCTTCGCGTAACGCCGTTCCTCTTTTTTTGAATCGAGCTGCGTGATATTGACACGTACACATGTTTATCTTTCACCGGTGGCCGCTTTCAACATTGGCTGACAAATGTTAAACGTTATCGCTCGGCGCAGGACGCGCCTGCATTGGAAGCTTCTCGGACGTTATCAATGCTTCTATCCGTCGTCTGTGGTCACCGACGCCCATGTAATCTGATTGTATGAGCGACGCGAATTGTCTAGAACTTTCTGGAAGACACGCGGGCATCAGGGATTAATCTGGAACCTTCGATGACTCAAGTATAAAAGCCTACGCGTTTCGCCGCTGATCAGATTTCGACGATCGCCGACTGTGTTCGCCGCTATCGTTGTGCTTCAAGTGTAACTTGCTTTTGTGGGCACAGGTTCGCCCAATAAAGAATCAGTTTCGTCATTCCCAGTTTTACGACTGTTTGCTTCATCGTCACTACTACGTGACAATATCAGGGGCACCTTGTATATTGAATTCACTCAGTAACTGACATGTAGCCAAGCAGCATTCACTCGAAACCAGAATTAGGAGCAGTCATGTGCAGCAGCGCCTATACTCGGCCTAACAGAAAAAAAAGGCGGCTGATTTCGCTGGAAATACGACGCAGTATTAGTGATAGCGAAGACACGAAGGAAGATTCTTACCGTATAAATCCGTGTAAGGGCCGCACCTCCACTTGCCAGCCAATAAAAAAATCCACCCGAGTAGCAATCGCGTTCGGTGCGCTGATTACGATCGCGCTCAACAGCGAATGTTCGCGCTCAGCGTACTTTCGGGGGTCGTTACTAGATGACGCGAGGAGGCGATCGCGGAGGTTTACGGCGGATTTCATACGCGTAGTGGGTAAAATTGGATCAAAGGGCCCGGTGCCATGTAAGGGTGTTCAAAATCGCGACAAAAAAGTACGGTTCATGCACAAGTCTATAGACTGGTTAAATGGTCGATATAAATTGTAATAAATATCCACTTACTAATTCTTATAACAAGCATAGTGTAATGCACGTACAATGCTAACCTGTAAATGACTCACTGGATGACCCTGAGCACTCACTGTCTCGGCATCATGAAGAACGCGGGCAGCGGGGGCGAACGGCTTGCACAGCCGCGCGATTCACCACCGCTCCGAAAATTAGATTCGTCATCATCATCTGCATATTTTTATGTCCACTACGGGATGGCCTTTGTTAGCGATATCCAATCACCCCTGTCTCCTAACTTAGACTGCGTATTATGCAACACTAGGGGCGCGGAAAGACCGCCCGGGAAATTAGTAGCCATACCTGCTCGCCCTTAATAATTGCAGCCACCAATGCTTACCAGCAATTAGACACGACACTCGGCCCGCGTAAGCGTCAGCCGCGTACAGTCATTCGCAGCTATGGCAGGGCTAGATAAGAAGACGCACGCTCTCCATCCCAAGCGCGCGTTTGATCACGTGACCTCCAACTAACCCGAATATTCAGTACGTGGGAAGGTAATGCCCATCAAGCCGCCATCCTTTTCGGCTCACTGTTACGTGCTTTTTCTCGCACCCACAGCGTATGGGTCGCTCATTCATACGGCTTTTGAACTTCATAAGGAGCGTCACGGCGATGACAACAGCGAAAATTTGTCTGGAGTGTCCACGTAACTCCGAGGGGACTCGGGCTGTCAAACTGAAGCGTCGCCTAGATGAGGTCTGGTAAACACTCCCATAAGGCCGTCACTTCAGTGAACAATTCTTTGAGGTCACGTGATGCTTCCAGAAATGTAACTATTTTCAATGGTTATATATATGTATATATATAGGGGTGGCGTTGGGACAGCTGGTCGGGTCGCAGCCCCCACCCCCTTTCCCGGAAATATGAAAACTTTCCGCCTGTATCTACAATCATGACTTTCCTGACCGCATATCTTCCTGTATGCGCATATTTGCTAATGATTGTATTGTTATGCTCGGCTTGGAACTCCGCATCTCAGTTGTGGGAAACCAAACCCGCGCACGTTCCCGTGACGAGATAATCCTCTTTCATTCCCGAGAAAGCGGCACACATCTACGACCTGAATAGACGCAAAGGGCGAGCTCCCAAAGAAGAGGACCCGAGGGGGAGGAGGTCGTCAACTTGACCACCCGGCAGAGGACTGACACTTCCACAAGTTCCCCGAAGGAGACATCGGCAGGTTATGATCTTCCTGGAAACTGTACCTCTCAAATGTGGGAAGCAAGCCCGAGCGCTTTTCCCAATGACGAGATAATCCCCTTCATCCCCGAGAAAGCGCCTCACCTCTACAACCTGAGCAGAAGAAAACGGCGAGCTACCAAGAAGGAGGACCCGAGGGAGAGGAGGTCGTCAACTTGACCACCGGATGTGGTAGACATCGGCTACCACAAGACCGCGAGGGGTTCTTTAAGGCCGTCCTGGCCCCAGTGTTAATCAGAACCGCTCGAGACTCGGATAGAGTCAAAACCATGTACCAATTAAGTGAATACAATCTTTTCTATTTTTCATCATCACGATGCCCGCCTTCATCGCCGTCTCCTGATTCCTGCCGTGACAACCCACCTCACCCGGTTGAGATTATATCAGCTGGTTGGCAGCAACGGGATACTCCACCCTTCGTCCTGGCTTCAGCAGAATGGTGAGCGCTTGACTTTCTTTGAGAATTTGCCAGGTTTTAGCTTGTGTGTTTTCTAAAACGGTGAATTAGTTTCTGTACGTGCAGGCTCCTGTTTAAAGCTTCCTCACGTCACAATAGAGTAAGAAAGTCCTCGTTCGGGATTGACCATGGATTGGGGCAAACGGAAAAAGCCAGAGTTGTTATTACTTGGTGAAGAGCTGGGAATTGAGGTCGGGAAAAGTCATAGAAAGCCGCAGCTTATTGTGGCGATTGAGAAGTCCGGGGCTCTTGAGGACGAAATTTTAGAAGCATGGGAAGAGATAGAGAAACGAGCTGAAAAAGCTGAACAAAACGCTGCAGAGGAAAGGCAAAGAGCTGAGAAAGCTGAACAAAAGAAGCTACAGAAAGAAAGGAACGAGAGGAACAGAGAGCTCACGAACTAAAGCTAAAAGAGCTAGACGTGCAGCGGGATCTGGCCAGGCAATCAGCAAACAACCTCTTAATAGATGAAAGGCGTTCAAGTAAAGGAAGAGTGAAAATAAGGGATCTCATGCCGTCGTACAAGGTGAACGATGACATGGGTTTGTTTCTCGTTATATTTGAACGAACCTGCAAGAAAAACGGGTTGGCACTAGAGAGTTGGCCGCAACACATTCTGACCGTTCTTCCTGGCGAAGCAACCGAAATAATTGGAAGTCTAACGAAGGACGACTCAGAGGACTATCAGAAAGTAAAAGCTGCGTTGCTAAGGAAATATCGGCTCTCAGCGGAGGCTTTCCACCGCCGTTTTCGGGAGGCAGTTAGGACACCGGGCGAGTCTTTTCAGGATTTCAGTTATAAACTGAGAGTCAATTTAATTGAGTGGCTAAAAGGGAAAGACGCGTTCGGTTGTCACGACAAGGTTGTTGAGCTAATCTGCATGGAGCAGTTCTTTGGGTCCTTGAGCGAAGAGATGCGCCTGTGGATTCAATATAGGTCAGGCGAAAAGGACTTAGACCATGCTGCAGTGCTAGCAGATGAATTCGCCGCACGTCGCGAATCCGAGAAAACGCGCGTCAGGCCGTTGACTAAATTCGGCAAAGAGGAAAACAGGTGCCCCTTTCACAAAGAGACAGCTGGAAGTGAGACAAAAGACGTGCCGACAGATAATTTAGGCCAGAATAACAGCGCAGCGAAAGACGAAAGAAAACCAGAAAATGCGTTTGAGGCTAGAAAACCGGTCGCCTGTTTCCGTTGCCAGGAGCCTGGACACCTTGCGATCGGCTGTAGAAAGCCTAGAATTGTTTTTTCTGTCGTGAATGACGACGACAACTTGGCGCTCTTAGAACCCTACCTTCGCGATCTCGCAGTGAACGGAACGCCATGCAGGGTACTTAGGGAGTCGGCTGCGACAATGGACATCGTCCACCCTGCGTATATGCAACCTGAGGATTTCACCGGGGAACATTCGTTGATCCGGCAGGTAGTTCAGGAGGATAGTGTTTGTTTGCCCATAGCCAGTGTAAATGTCGAGGGGCCGTTCGGAATATTGCTGACTGAAGCAGCAGTATCGCAAATTCTGTCCAAACAATACCCCTACTTATTTTCAAATTGCTCGGTAATGCTGTTAAAGAAGAAGGGCCTGAGTTTTGGCGACCATACGGTCCAAGCTCTCCCGCGTCCCCAGGCTCAGGAGATCGCGGCGGAGATAAGGCACGGCAACGAAGAAAGGGAAAGGCCTCATGGCATAGGCACTCAGGAAGCACAGCACATAGCTAATGTAAGCAGGGGAAAGGGCGCTAGCGAGGAGGCATGCGGCTCAGTGGGCATACAGCAGCAAGGGCTGGCAGAGGAATTAGGAACTAATTTGGAGCTGCTACATTCGGAGGGCTATTTGGACCATTTGAAGGTTGTTAAAAGAAGGAATCGCGGCAGAAGAGAGCAATTACGCCGCGAAGGTAGAAACAGTGGCTATTCCGGAGCACGTTCCTTGCGGACACCAGGCTTGTTTTAGCAGCCCTAAAAAGGTCAAGGAGGCGCTGAAAAACTCTCTTGTACCTCCGCATTTGAGCGAGGTTCCGGATTCGTCCAAAGGAGAGGAGACTGATATGGCAGCCAAACAGGGCAGCAACCGGACGATCAGAGATTGCAGAGGCACACCGCAGCCCGTAAGCAAAGGGAACAGGTCATCATGCAGAACTTCAAAGAGCTCGTTATGGTGGTCGAGAAAGCGGAAGCGTAGCCAAAGGCGGATGACAACAAAACAGGGTGCCTCTCCGCGAGTAGGAATGCGGCTAAAAGGGTCAACTCGGCTGAGGTACGCGCGCACACATAGGGCCAGTCAAACCGTCAATGAGGGGAAATGCGCAGCGAGACCGAGGACAAAGGAAGAATGGCGATTCTCCTCCCGTTTACGGCTCCCTCTCCGAGACGAGAAAGAAAGCCGAGGCCACACGAATTGACAGATTACGGGAGGGGGCAGTGTATGTCTTGCGCCCTTTATTGCCCGTGGCAAAGCCCAATGACTTTCCGATTGCGACCTAGTTGAGTGCGCATTAAGAGGTAGTCAGTGTCTAATTGGGTGCCTCGATAAGGTTCTCGTTTGTAAATTTGTAAATAGAACACGTTGAATTTTTTCTCATTTTTATTAAGACCTTATTTCTTTTAATTTCAGAGGTTCCGCGTTAATCTCGGTGTTTCGTTGTAATGATTGTTATGCGAGCCAGTTACGCGAATAAAACTGCGAAGCAGGTTTTGCGACGGTGGCGGCTCGTGAACGCGCTGATTTTGTACATAGGCATTGACCATTGGAGGATTGTAGAAACAAACCATTTTGGGTAATTGAATGCTTACAAAGTGGGTGCGTATACGGATACCATTGCAGAATTTTGATTTGCTGAAGCGTAATCGGAGAAGCAGTTTTCTTTCACGGTGTTGCGCACAGGTAGAGTATGACTTTCGGTTTGCTGGCTTTAAATGCCCTTTATGGATCAGCTTAATTAGGAGTTGAAGCTGTCATCAGAGCGCAGTACATTTGGCATTAGAAGCGCTGATACTGGCAGGTAGCATTGACCCAACGGGTTACTAACTCAGGGCGCAGCATTTATCCATTTGATCATTTTCAATGCGCTCTAAGTCTCTCAATAAACGTGGCTTTTCCGGGCAAGAGAAACAAAAACGTTAGGTATTAGGTTGGTTGAAATATACATTGAAGTCTAGTTTTTTCATTTTGTTAATTTTCGGGAATCTCGAACGAGGGCTGCAGGTATGATTCTGATAAGGTTTTATGTGAAGAATGTGTGAACCTGGCAGTTCTCATGGTTAGTTGGGTGCTCTCTGTTTATTGTGCCTTTGGCTTGACGTGGTCTGTTTCCAGAAGGTGTCCCCTCGCTTGCCTTGGAACGAACGCCGAAACGAAGCAGAGGCACGGCGTCTACTGGTCTCTTCGAGGTGCGTGGATGCTGCAACCCCTTCGAGACCTCCTGTGGCAGCGGACGGGCTGTTATGATCGGCTTGGAACTCCGCATCTCAGTTGTGGAAAACCAAACCCGCGCACGCTCCCGTGACGAGATAATCCTCTTTCATTCCTGAGAAAGCGTCTCACCTCTACGACCTGAGCAGACGAAAACGGCGACCCACCAAGAAGGAGGACCCAAGAGAGAGGAGGTCGTCAACTTGACCACCGGAGAGAGGACTGACACTTCCACAAGTTCCCCGAAGGAGACATCGGCTATCGACGCTCGTCGCCTCAAGCGTGCCAGGAAACATCTGAGCAACGCGCTGAGCGTCTCGCGAATGAACGTGAGGCGAGGCGCACCCGGAGGCAGCACGACACACATGGGGCGCGCGACGAGCGAATCGTCAGTGACCGAAGAGACGCTATGCGTTAAAAACAAATCGACTGAATCGGCGGCTCTGTAGCCGGCTTTAAGCCAACAGTAATAAAAGGTCCCGAAGAATGGCGCGAGAGCAGGGCGAATGCGGGAAATTTCAATTGACTTCAGCAAAACCCCCATTGTATTCATCATAGGAGGAGTGAAAGGGGAGGCGAAGAGCGTGAGGGATGGAAGGAGGAGAAAAAGGAGGGTGTTACGTATCAGGGGTGGCAGAAGACTGTCGCCTTTCGACGTCTTTGCACCGAAGCAAGCTGATATGCGGCCAATTTTTTTCTTTTATTTCTTTTTACGTGAGAAGGATCTTTTCTCAACTGTTTTTATTCCCCGTAGGACAGGCGCGGTTGAGTTAAAGTTGCTTTTTTGTTCGTTGCTGCATTTGCATTTCTGTTTTTTCGACTTGGAATGCTACTATTACTAGCTTGCTTTTATAGTATATCATGCTAAGTTCTTGGGTTCATTCCCGTCTTTCTGTGCTAATCGATGTTTTCTTTTGGTAACGTGGTATTGTATGTTAATCTTTGTTTGTATTTACTGTACTGACCCCCTTACACAATGTCCCACGCTGGTTCTTTGAGGTACTTATAAATAAAAATAAGTATGTATAGCCTCGGCGGTGAACGCATCTCGCCCAGTAAACGACGGAGTGTGATAAGCTCTAGGCCCTTAAACGAAGCACTGCTACTGCGATACTGCCATTCGTACCTCTAGCTGGGCTGTCGATGTATTTCCACTCTGAATGAAGTATGCATGTAAACAGCATATTTCTTATTTTCGTCATTATGTTTTTAATTTGCATTTAAACCTAACCAAAACCTAACTTAGACATCAGTGAGACCCATTTATTAATTCGCAAGTGCGCTTTACTGTACTGCAGATTTACCCCTCTTATGGCGGCACCGGTCAACGTTCAAATGGAAAAGTATTTGCTGCGCGTCATTACGTGTGTCTCTTGCAAACAGCTTCGCCGTAAGAGAGACGTCTAAGTTTATTTATGTCGTAATTTAGGCACAAGCTGTGCTTGCACACGCTGTTTGCGCAAATGAATACGCCACCAATTTAGTTGGTGAAACTGCATCGCAGGTTCTTTGAAAAATATCGCATTCCAGCCGATGCCAACAGCGATGCAGCGATACCCACAAAAGCTCTCAAAAAATAAAATGCGCCGGATTCGCAACAATATCGCAGTCACACACAGGACCATAATATAGAGGGTGTTTCACGACTCCTTTAAAGATCCACGCTACAAAGGAAGAATAGTGCTTCCGTGTATCCTGGCCAAGCGACTACGACACAAGGACACACGACCAAGAAACACACGAGACGACAACTAAGCTTTCCTAAAAAGCCTGCGAGAAAGAACCACTTCCTGTTTTCCGAGCAGCCTAAGCCGACCTTATACGCAGTCAAGCTACATACAAAGAAATGCAATTTGACCGCTGGTATGGAGGTCAGCAAGTAAATGCGGAGTGCGAGTACGGCGGAACCAATTCAGACAACAAGCACTTTCTATGGTTCTGTGAGCACGTTTAGCGAACTCTAAACAGAAAAAACTACGAAACATTCTTCAAGATGAAAGGTCCCGATGTTGGGAGTAGTTGGTCGCTTCGACAGCGGCGCTACAAGACACCTGCTTCAAGTAAGCCACGTTCGATAGTTTCAGCGATTAATCCAAGAAACTTGACCACAAGAAGAACCAAGCAGTCGGCGAATCACTAGTTCAAAAAGATTAGTGCAGAAACTCTCTAAAAGGACTTGCCCGATCCGGCGCAATCAATCTTCCAGTCGCTCATCTTGCAGTCACGTAACGAATCATTGAGCGGCCGAGTTAAAGCGCACCGCGGCTGACTGTCTGAAAGATGACGCAATGGGGTGCAAATATTGCAATGACCAGTTGCAATTACCCAACTGGCGAACCTAATGGTTCTGAAATATTCTTGTTTGGACAAAAATAACTGAATTCTTATTAAGGTATATAATATTTATTATTTGCATTGCCCTTAGACTTTTTAGTGTGCTTAAGTGTTGTAATCATAATTACTTTTACTTACAAAAAGGTCTTCTTAATTACGTTTAAGTAATCCTGATTAGCCGTAATCAATTTAGAGATAATAATTAGAATTTAGGCTTAAATCATCTTTGTTACCATAATTTACCCTGATGAGCCTTAATCAATTTAATGTTAATGAATGAACGTTAGGATAATTATTCGTAAGTACCCTTATTTTACCTTGATTAGGCTTAATATTTACCAAGAAGTATTCTTTGTTTTGCTCAATAATGATTTAAATAAAATTTATTCGCTTGTATTCGTAAGGCTAAAAGACACTTCATTAGTTTTAAGAAGTCTTATTTAGGTTTCATTTATTTCATAGCAATTAATTTTATTGTTAGTAACCTCTCGTAATACCTTTTCCTTACTAGAATAAATAGTCACAAGTCTATGTAGTAAGGCATCTCATATATACTCTCATAGTACCCTATGTATAGTTATGGTGCGTATCGTGTCAGGCGTTACAGCCACTCGCATGATATTTCCAAGGGAAGTAGCCGTAGAATGCTTACGCATTGAAAGGCCATTATATTTCTCCGTTGTAAACTTGTAATTATCGGCGATTTCATGTCTAATCAAGCAGCCCAATCGGCTGGCACACAAATACCTTCGTTGTAGTGGTTTAGCTGTTCCACTGCATATGGAGCCAATTCAGAAGCGAACCTTTTACGCTAAGCTACATTTAAAGCCAACGTTCTTACTCTACGTAGTTTTTAAGTATCGTCTGCATATCTAACAAATAATACGGGAAAACTTATTCGTGCTGAGATATTTGGTAATAATTTTGAACTTAGCTCATATTCTTTAATCAGACACATCTGTAGGCCCACCGCCACGAGCGGTAGTGGAAATATAAAAGCGCAGCGCGGACCATCTTTGCAGTAGGCTTTCGTCTGGACGAGCTCGTTTTCGCACCGACACCTCTTGAGTGATGGACGTCGTAGTTAGTACTAACACAGAGCGTTGTCTTGCACGGAAGTAGAAAAAAAACGCAGGTGGCATTCCTAACTACCACCATTCTGGTCACGAAACTCACGCCTCATTTTAAAGTAGAGCCAGCGCCTAAATTAAAATAAAACGGAGGGAGGGACGGACAAAGCTGCCGCCATAAGCTGCTTCGCATCTTGTCGCAGTTTCACCGGAAAGGCGAAGCAGCATTTGCGATAGCAAATTAGTATAGAGAGTTGTGCGGAGTAAGGAAGGTAGTTTTATCAGCTGTATAAACTTGGACATGTAGCAGCACCAGCAACGCGCATAACTGTTGTCGACGCCGTCGGCGTTTTGCCGGCGTTCGCACCGAACGCGCGTTGCGTTGGTGACTGTTGCCGGTGCCTCAGGCGGCGCTTCGGAGGTTTTCGACGGGATCAGAACGGGACACTCTCTGAGCAGTGTCGGAAGTCTTTACCACTTTCTCGCCTCCGAACCTTTTTATAGAAATACGCATTTGGGGCCGCACCTAAACGTCGCCTCCCCTCTCTCCCTCCCGTCCCTCCACGGCCTTTTGCGCGACGGGAGAAGCCGCGTTTGCTTTACGCCGTGCGTTCGCTCCCCGTGAAAGCGCGCGTCCCTCGCACGCTTTCACTCGCACATACAGCATACGGCGCGCAGCGACAATTTCATCGCCGTTGAACTTTATACAGAATCCTACGGCAACGGAGACGACAACGCCGACGGCATAAATCTGCTTGGAGTGTCCATATAATTGCTATCGAAATAAAAACAATGTCTGTTAACTTAATTTGACATTCTTTATTTTTCTATGCTCACGGCAGCTAACGGACGGCATTAATATTAGCGTGACGTATTTTCTGTTGCTAGTTTTCGCTGAGTGTCCCCTCTTGTTCAATGTCTTTCTCTATGGCTAAAACCCCTCTGTATACCTTCGGAAGAGTACCGCGATCCTTTTAACAACGCCACTTATTTCTTTCTCTCTCTCCTGTATCTCCGATTGGACGATTGCTGTCAAGGGATAGTGTGCGCTGACACTTCTTTATATATATTTTTTCTCCTTCAGCGCCATGTTGCAAGCCCCTCTGCGCAGCAGCCGTCGCCGGCGGCGGCGGTGGCGCGCGCCCGGCCTGAAAGCTTGAACGGGAACTTTCGAAGGGGCGCCACCGTCGACTTGCTTTCGCAAGCAAAAAGTAAAAACAAAAACCGGTTTAGGAGAGGAGACGGCGGAGGAGAGAGGAGATGGTGGTACTTTTCCGAAGGTAGAGGGGCTTTATTGTCACCGCGTTCGTCACGCCGCCCGATAATGTCGGTACCGGTGGTCCTCGATGCCGTTCGCGAACAGTCGTCGTCTATACGGCAGTTTTTGACATTTCCAGCCGGAAGCCGAGCCGAAGCTGCACGCCACCGACGGTACGACCACTTCGCGCCGTCGTTTCCTGTCGGCGAGCAGTCACCAGTACCGTTCGCCACAAAGTCGTCGCCCGTGGTTCAGATCACCCCAGTCCCGTCGCCTGTCCCCCCTTTTCCGACCTTGGCGCGTACCTCCGGAACACTAAAAGAGGTAGCTCCCGGAGGTGACGCTGCATTGTCGATGTCTCCGCCAAAGCCTCTCATCCTGCCGAGCAGATGCAATATAGTAGATGTAGAAGCTGACGTTGTACATGTCCCAGCGCTTGTTGATACTGGAGCCCATATCTGGGTAATGAGCAACAATCTTCGTTGCCCAAAGTCCTTACACCTGCCGAATCTCGTGTTATCCAGGTCGCCCATAGAGCAATTCCCATTATCCTTAGCATGTACACTGCCCAAATCACTGTTGCTGGTTTCCCCATGAATTGATCTTCGGTCTTGACTTTTTATCGGACCACTCAGCGCTGATTGAGTGCGCCACTGGCATCCTCCATCTCGAGTGACCTATAATCACTGCTTTCCTCCAAAATCAGCGGAACCTCATTTATGTTGTGTAGACTTCCTAAGGTTGCCACGTCAAGCTGCCATGTATATACATTTGACGTGCTTCCCATCTGTTCCTGACGGTGACTATTTGTTGACTCCTAATGTCAATGTTCTCCTGCTACGCATAGTTGCCGTTCCTCATACCATTGTGACTATTCCAGACAACCACGCATGTCTTTCATTTTTAAACTTTGGTTTATGTACGCAAGTTATTAACAAAGGCATGTCGCTCGGCAACGGTTCTCCGATGGACGATACCACATTCTATGTATTGGATATGCCGTCCTCATCCGCAGCCACCTGCTGTCCGATCAGTTCCGCAACGTCTGATCTCGCCATATTTTCAAAAGTGGATACTCATGACCTGCTTGCCGACCAGGCTGTGGACGTCTGCCGCGTTCTGGTGTCTTATTGCGACATGTTTGAGTTTGAGGATGTCCCGCTGGGACAGATTTCTGTTGTGACCCATAAGATTGACACCGCTTAAGCTAGCCGTATTCGCCGACGTCCTAATCGTGTGTCTCATGCAGAACACCACGTTATCCATGCTGAAGTAGACAAGATGCTAACCAAAAGTGTTAATAAGCCCTATTCGAGTCCTTGTGCATGGCTAGTTGTCTTGGTCAAAAAGAAGAATGTCATCGGGCGATTTTGTGTCGACTACTGTCAACTGAACAAGATCACAAAAAAAATGTGTACCCTCTAGCGCGGATTGATGACGCTCTCGACTGCCTTCCCGGATACAAATACTTATTTTTAATCGACCTCCGATCCGGTAATTTGCAGATTTCGGTTGAGGAACTCTCAACTTCGGGGGTATAAGTGTCCGCCGGTCTATGTTCTCTAGACGATGTCATCCTATTTTCCTATACGTTTGACAGCCACCTCAGTCGCTTGGACGCTATTCTTGAAGTCTTTAGTGAGGCTTGCCTTCAACTTAACTATTCTAAGTGCCAATTCGGACACCGCGAAGTCTTCTTGGCCACCTTGTCAGTTCTACCGGTGTACATCCGCATCCTGATAAGATTCACGCTGTCGAGAAGTTTCCGGTACTGTGCTTAGCAAAAGCTGTGCCCAGATTCGTTGGCTTATGCTCGTATTTTCGTCGATTTGTTAAAAAATTTGCGGAAAACGCCCGGCCGCTGCCGATCTTCTCAAGAAGGATCCTGCGTTCTTTTGGGGCCGCGAACAAGCCCACGCCTTCTACACCCTCATCCGCTTGCTGATAACGCCTCCGATATTAGGCCACTTTGATCCATCTGCACCAACCCAATTTCGCATAGACGCCAGTGGCAATGGCACAGGTGCCATCCTCGCCCAACAACAAAGGGAAGAAGAGTGCGTTGTTGCCTACGCCAGCAAAATTTTGCTATCACCGAGAGTGAGTGCCTCGCTCTGGTGTGGACAGTGGATAAATTTCGCCCTTACTTTTTTGGCCACCCATTTTCTGTCATCCCGGACCATCATGCCTTGTGCTGGCTATCGTCACTGCAAGACCCGACTGGCCACCTAGGTCGCTGGGCACTCAGACTCCAGGAGTATTCTTTCGTCGTGAAGTATACGTCCAGCCGCTTACATCTGGACGCCGACTGCTTGTCTCGTCAACCCGTCGATCCTCCTGACAACAACGAACATGATGCCGACACTTCCTTCTGGCCATTTCTCACTTTCGCGACAGCGTTACTCAGCAGCGAGAGGATGACTCTCTATGGTCGATCATCAAGCGCTTGACGTCTGGCCAATCAGATCGCTCAATCGTAATGTTTGTGCTCCATCGACGCAACACCAGCTCTGATGTACCAGATTTATTCCTAGTTGTCCCTCGTCACCTCCGTTCTACTGTTCTTGCTGAGATCCACAACTTACCCAGTGCCGGACACCTTGGCACTTCCTCCACTTACGACAGAGTGCCACATCGATTCTTCTGGCCAGGCCTGTACCGCTCCGAGCGATGTTACGTTGCACCTGGTGACCTCTGCCAGCTGTGACCGCTGTCAGCAGCGAAAGATGTCATCTGCCCCACGTGCTGGTCACCGTCATCCAATCGATATTGCCACGGAGCCTTTCTTCCGTGCTGACATGAACCTTCTTGGACCCTTCCCCACATCCGTAAAAGGGAACAAATGGATAGCCGTTGCAACAGACTATGCGACGCACTGTGCTATACACGTGTCCTGCCCACAAGCCGTGCAACAGGTGCAACAAATGTAGCCGACTTTTTACTTCAGGACGTGATTCTTCACCATGACGTGCCAATGCAGCTGCTGACAGATCGTGGCCGCTACTTACTATTACAAGTTGTTGAAGACATCCTTCGTTCGTGCTCCACCGAACACAAGCTCGCAACCGCATATCACCCACAAAGAACAGACTGAGTGAATGAATAAATCACACACTTATACGGATGTTATCTATGTACATTTCAGCAGACCATTGCTATTGGGACAGCACTTTGCCCTACGTGACATTTGCGTACTATTCACCATGTCATGATACCACCAGTTTCTCGCCTTTCTACCTCTCGTTTGGTCACCTCCACCAATAATGCTAGTATAGCTGGTGCACAGGGCTATTTACATTTACACGTAGCCCAACGGTGGCCAAGATGGCGACCCTATTTTAATCGGCAACACGTCGACACCGACGCACTTTCCCGCTCGCCCATGCCATCTGATGTTACGCCTATTTCCCTTTGCGCGCCGTCCTTCGCTAACATCAATATTACTGACATGCCTTCAGAACGGCGCAAGAATTCCTGGATAGCCTCGCTGATCGCCATTCTCTCTATGTCTTCGACGATACCAGCCTCACGGCTCCCTCGCGTCTTGCTGGCAGTCTCCGTCACCTCTATGTCACTCTTGCCCCCATGCCGCCCAAATTTCGCTGACGTCGTCAGGGGTCGTTCCCCCACTCTTCGCCAAGGAAAGTAACGATCGCGACATCCGGAGTAAGGTTGCCAACTGTCGAGATGCCGGAAAAAAAACCCAACCACCCCAAAAGACGACATGACGACGACGAGTAATGCCGACGACTGTGTTCGCGCCGACCTAAACCTTTTTAATGACCGGCATCCCGTGACAGCCCTTGCGTACACCGCTGCCGAATTCTCGATTATGAGGCAAGACCTGGTTGACCGCCTTAATTAAAAAGGTGAAAACACCATGCACAGGGCCACACATCAGAAGTACCGGGGTCAGCTAATCACGCGAACGGGTAAATGTACCGCCAGACACCACATCGGTGATTCGAGCTTTGTTGTCACGTTCGTCATCCTTCCAGAGTGCTGCAAGGAACTCATCTTGGGGATGAATTTTCTCCGAGAAGCCTTGCCATGGTGATGTGATAGCGGAACAGATCAGCGTACCAGCGTACCAGTGTCCGCAAGGGCAAGGGTACAAAAGTCATCCCCGAAAACTTCTATGAGGTATGCTGGACAAATTCGAGGTCTTCAATTTTTTGACGACGACGCAGCTCATGCCTCTGCAACTGTGCAATCTAGTTTTCCGCGTCAGAAGGGCAGGGTCGACGGCGCATAGGCGACAGAGAGCGACGTCGGGGGGATGAAGATCGGTGGGTAGCTGAGTGCAGGCGCTCGGGCGAAGAGGATTGTTGTAGCCACGCTGTGCCGTCAAAGCGTCTAGGATCCTACGCAGACGGTCGCATGGCGTCTATCAGGACAAGAGGGCGACGGCAACACAAGCGTCCCACATGTCCCGCATAACCGCAAGAATAACATCGCGCGCATGTAAGGCTCTGGAGCAGTGTGACCATTCTCTCCTTGAGCTTGCGTGCCAATACTCGGCCCATGCATGTCTCTGGGCAGTGCTTCCACCACCTCCGCTGTGCGACATGTGCACGGACCGTCTGAGCGATGACATCACGAGCTACGGATTCCCGACCGCCTACCGAGGCAAGATGCTGTGTCGCGTGACCATCAGCCGGCCCTCGGACGCCTTCTGCGCGTTCGAGATGCACTTCCGCGAGTTCGACGTTGAGAAGTCGTCGCGCTGCGACAGGGACTTCTTGTAGATTGACAGGGACCGTTACTGCGGCACCATGCTCATGGGACAGCGCAGTAAGTAGCGTGCAAGCAACTGCCGCCCGCTTAGAAGCATTACACCGCTCACAATTTTCGCGCACGTGAACTCGCGATGTGATGAAAAGAGGACCAAAAATAGGAGACACGATGTCAGGCTCCCAAAAAGGAAATCTGTGAGCAGCGAGACTTGCGGAGACAAAACAGTTTGCCTATACTCGCGCCCTATGCTCTGCGATTGGAAAGGTTATGGTTTCGGAGGTGTATGTGATAAATCAGAGCTGGCATTTTTACGCCCCCCCCCGCCCCCTATATTCGGCACATACGACGTGCGCGATGCCTAACGTCTTCTCTGGGTGGAGGTGGGATCGTCGCTACGGAACTAAATGGTCATCCGAAATAAAACAAATAGTGTCTTTCCAGAAAACATGCGTAATCATCCTAATTTTGTTGATATGTAAAAGCACACTATTTGTAAACATCTCCGGCAAATTTGAGTTGTGCGGTTACAAAACGCTAGGTCCCATGGGTAGTTCGTTAGTTTGATTGTATTGCCCATTGAGCTAATGAAATTAACGGCACACGATCGTAGAGTTTTCTTACCACATAACTTAAATGTCCCCGAGATGTTCCAAAAGATGGGTAGTTCTCAAATATCAGTAAAATCCTAATTCGTAGATATACTTTTTGGAGAGACACTATTTGTATTTGCGATCCCCATTCAATTATACGCGGCGTCGATCGCACGATCAAAAGAGAGAGCGCCAAGTGCCTCACGGGCATCTTGTCCAAACTTGTCCCTCATTTCTGGCCGAGTGAGCAAGCACACAAAATCCTTTATTTACGAGGAGTGAATCCAACTGGTGGGCAGCCCCGAAAACTGTCGCGTGGCCCTATATAGTGTTTCTCCTTCTTTTTATCCCTGGGAATCCAGGCCATCGATTGTAGATCTTGCTTCTTGCAGTGCGCTTTGCCCTTCCGAGACACTTTCTTGTATTTCCCCTTGCTCGTATCATAACAAAAAGTCATCGTTTGCAATACACACATCTCTTCAACCAAATTGTTCAAAGGAACGCCACCTTGCGGGCCCTTCAAAGATGCAACTCATCTCGAAATTATCTCCCCAGTGCTCGGACTCGTGGTGCCATTTAGAATCCGTACTGTGCTTCACCGGATAACCACGCCGAAAATGGCTGTAGGAGTTAAGGCCAACCTCCATGCAGCGAACTTTCGCGACGAATTTCACGTGACGAAAAATCCAGCAAGAAGCGCCGTCGCGAATTCGTCACACCACACTCCATGCAAGCAAGAGCCGGCGAACGCCGCCGACCATGCGGTCGACGCAGCCCGCGAAGAGTCATTGTGGCCAGACGAAATAGGCTACGAAAGCGACGTTGGCGAATAAAAGTAGAAGGCAAAACAGCGCATAAATCAATGTTTTTACACGTAAAATAAGGCGCCCGACCTGAAAAAGTGCGTACAATAAGTGCTCGCTGTTAGCCGGCATCTATTTAGACGGTAACATTTCTTTTTTATTTTGTGAATACCGTGGCACGTCGGCATTTCGCCGATACTTATTTCTTGTCTGTCACCCTGTGTTTGTTTACGGCTCTCTGCGCTCGCGCGCAGCTGTTTTTCTCCCGTCAGCTTCCGCCTTCGAGCCTGCCCGGCCATCGAGGAAACACGGAAAGCTATTAGACATTTTTAGTACAGCGTACGCAACTAATAGCGTACGCTATACGCTAAAGTACAGCGTACGCTAAGCAGCGCACGTTTATTACACTCTTATATGGCCTGCGAGATCTTCCAATCTCAGAGGCCATATGCCATCGGCACGCCTATCTCTCGACTTCACCGATAGCTGGCGCGGACATATCTCGAAGGTCCCTCGTTAGGCTTCATGTCGTTTGAAACGAGACGCGATCGCGAAAACTCGACAAGGTTATCCATAATACACTGTCGTCGAAGCGGCATGAGACTAAGCGAAAGCCGTCTACGCAGTCATTCGCTACGAACGATGCAAATTCTTTTACAACAAGAACTAACCCTGGGACTGTTAGCCAGCGCCAGCACTCACAAACCATAGGGCGGATGTGGAACATCCTTTCTGCCGCAGGCGTCACGAGCACGTGATCTTTTTGGGTCATGGCAACTGGTCAATAAACCGACATATGCTACCTGAAGGCATCATTGCTGCGGGATTCGAGCCCTCGTTATGTAGTGAACGAGAAGAAAGGGAACCGAGGGGCCCGATTTTTAATAAGCATTTCATAAGAAGCCAACAAACAATAACACCAAAGACAACATAGGGGGAATTACTTGTACTTATTATTTGAATTAAAAAAATGATAAATTAATGAAAATGAAAGTGGATGAAAAAACAGCTGTCCGCAGGTGGGGAAAGAATCCACGTCTTCGCATTACGCGTGTGATGCTCTCACCATCCAGCTACCGCGGATCCGTTTTCCCATCCACTTTCTGGGGTATGTATGTTTTTACAACTAGAACTAACCCTGGGAGTGTTAGCCAACGCCACCACTCACAAACCATAGGGCGGATGTGGAACATCCTTTCTGCCGCAGGGGTCACGAGCCCGCGATATATATATATATATATATATATATATATATATATATATATATATATATATACTATATTCGTAGGACAACAGAGGCAAATATCAGGTAGTGTGACAACATTTGGACTCATTATTGATCTCTCCTTGACAATCCGGGGGCTTCGCCCAGTCGCTGACACGATTTCAGCTCCGCAAACCAGGCTGCACGGGATACGCGCGCTCTCCGTTACGACCTCCTCACGCGTTGCGGCACATGTCTATATACGAGCGAACTTTTACCAACAATAACCGTCTAGTAATGTTGGCTCCTAATTCTATATAGCACGTTTTGAAAAACCGCATTATCTGTTCGACCAATCACTATTTATAACCACAAAACGTTTATCGCACATCTCAGCACACGTCCGTTCTTCTAACTCACCCCTTCCATTTCCCCCGGCAACGCAGTCCTGCCGCCGGGTCCCCACAAGGAGGCGGTTCGCTCCAACCAGCGCTTCGACAGGCAGCGTAAGTTCTACGTGCAGAGTCCCAACTACCCGTCGCACTACCTGGACAACCAAGACTGCCGGTACGTGATCACCAAGGTCGGAGAGGACGTATGCCACCTGGAGCTCGTATTCGCCTCCTTCGACATCGAGTCATCGTCGTGATGCCAGTACGACTACCTCGAGTTCGGCGGACAACGACACTGCGGATCGCTGCCTGCAAACCATTCCTGTGTGTCCGCTAGCATGCACCTATGATTTTGCCAATTCGGCGTAACGCGTCAAAACGCGGCGGTGCGGGCTGCCAGAGAGAAAGTGGTTGCTAAGATAGTCAATGGTTTCTCCAGACCGTATACGTACTATAGTCATCATATGACATTGGTGCCACTTAAACGGTTCGAAGTAATGCGGCGACACGCTATTGCTCTGGTACGAGATGCAGCTCACGAAATACGTTAGCACGAAAGACCTACGTGCTGTCACAGTTCATCCCAAACTGCCACCCTCATCTTAAACTAGTGCATGGCGACATTATTTATGTGCTTGCGCACTGAATAACCACTAACTGACGTTGTTGTTGCTCATACCCCGGTGCTACAATGAAAACGACGGCAAGTTCAGTTAAGCATTATCACCCCTGTCTAGAGCGCCAGATCGGCGCTTTGAATGGTAGTAGATACGTTGCCTGACTCATTGGTCCAAAGTGCAGCCTTCAGTGCATCGCGTATTTGTGTGACTGACCCTACAAACAAAGGCTATCTCATGGGACTGGAAGCTAAGCCGAAGCGTTGCTTCCTACCGTCTAAAAGGACGTCACCACATCAGTGCACCGTCTACCAATCATTAGGCAGAAATTAATAGACTACAGGTTGTTGGCGGCAGATCTTGCCTTGTCAGAGTAGCTGGCAGTTGCTTTGACTTTGACGCGAGCCCATTTAACCTAACAGCTGTAGCAAAGGGCCACATCAAGCAAAAGAACTACACAATTCAAAGGAAACGAAGCGAGTGGATTAGCTGAGATCATTTTTAATTACAATCACTTCACCGTGCACCAGAAAGATGCACTGCACCACACCACTCTTCAGCGTCTTCCAGGTCACTGCGATGTTATAGGTGACGAGTACGTTGAAGACCCTACTCGTTCGCCTCTTGAAGAGTGTACACAGGAATGGATACCGTTTTCTAGATCAGATGGCGCTAGAAAATTTTGCGTTGCTTCCGCGAGGCATCACTTTCTTCGGCGTGCGAATCCCCAAGTTTTCCAGACAACCGACTTATTCACCTGGACTATTCTCTCTGCTTTCGCATATTATCTGGACTCTTCCAATAGGTAGCTTCCTGCTTTGTCGGCTATGACTCATAGGGGCCTTTCAAAGCCTCTTGCCTTTCGCATTGGAGTGGCCTAAAACGCTACCTGCAATTGCCTGTGGTCGCGAGGAAACTCTTGAACGTGTTCTGCGTAATTGTCTTCAACACTTTGCATACAGACGATCGATCGACTGCGCTCGCTCGTGTTCATCACAGACCATTGTCATAGCAAACAAATTTGCAAGACTGACCTCTAAGCCACCGCAGCAGAAGGCCAACGAAGGCCCTCCTACAATTGTTAAGGACAGCCAACTTGCATAAAGGCTTTAGCCTTAGTCGGTGCTAATTGCGCTGCATCTGATCGTGTGTTGGGATCGTGAACGTGTGCTAACTCCTTCTCCGTTTTCTTCGTTCTATCTCCCCCGTTCTCGAGCAAATTGGGTTTTCTATTCTAGGTTAGCCACCCTGCCTTTTCCCCTTTCTTTGGTCTCCATGTATGTCTCCCCACTAGTACATACGCTTAGTATACGCCATCTTTCTCACGACTCTCTTGGTAGACATGATCCCGTTCCTGGGAAGTGACATGGTGCTGCACTTCCACTCGAACGTAGCCACCACGCGACGTGGTTTCTCAGTGCGTGCCCGTCAGATCAAGTGTGCGTTGGGCACATCGCCGGCGCCCCCGCCTCCATCGCAGCTACCGGGGCCGCCCGGGTCCTCGCACCCGGATTATGGCGCTTTGGACGGCAAGTCGCAGGGCGTCGTCGTGACCACCACGACGCCTGTGGGCATCAGGACGCCGTATGGACCTGGTTCCGTCAGCAGCACAACAGGGGAGCCGTACATCACGCGTCGCTCGTGTGAGGTCTACATGGACAAGGTATGGGGGTTCCTTGTATATCTTCTGTTGCTGCTTTCATTATGTTAAGACCCAGTTGTAGCTCGAAAGATTGTCAGCGTGGGAGCATCCTTAACGACATGTTCGTCGAAAAGGCAACACGCATAATCTTGCTGTGGGTCCTATTGGATGCTGTACAGCCTTGCAATGCAGTACCTACCGTCTCACTACATGGCATAGAAGGCAATGTACGCACTGACTACGCTGCTGGTTCTGCAAAGAGCAATTCCTCGCAGTAAATCCCAATAACTTTATCTTGGAGTGACGATTAAGTTTTGGTGTATTCTTTTACGTGGCGCTCACAGCGTGCTATATAGACCGACCCGGAACAGCATTACACACCTATTCGCACTTACGATCCAATGTACGATTTCTCCGTGCCGTGTGACATTGACAGTCGTGATCGCGTAACCTGCACTGTAATCGTTTTCACGCTGCTAACACAAAATACTGCTTACTTAAAATTAGGTGGATAGTGTCGCCACTGTTCTCTGCGTGCACTGTATCGGAGGACATAGCCCACTTACAATGCTCTTGGACCCTTTTCACAGTCAAAATGTCCGCACTGAATATATTACATCGATCACGCGCCTTGAGCTACGACACGTACTTGAGCCATGCAATAGCGCTGCCTGTGCATCTCACGCTAAGACGGTACTTGTAGGCTCTCTGGTAGACGTTGCGCGGTCTCGACGAGACACTTCAATTTTGTATGTTGTGGTGTGTTTTGTGCGTGTTATGTGTCTACCAATCTTGTTTTTTAAAGTACTTCAACAAATTTATCCGCCCGCCTCTATCTGCAACAAACCTGCAACAGCACCTGCAACTTATAACATAATTTTCCCCCAGAAGGAAACAGAGGCAGCAGGGTATTACGGGGCATACCATCCAGCGGACGGTTCTAACTTTTGACCTTAATCCATTCGGCAATTGCGCTTTCATTAAAGTTCCACTCAATTGTCAGAAGACAAGCCGAATAGCGCTTTTAAGACCAGTTTTAACACCAAAAATGCCCGCGAAATTAGAGGGTATAGACACTGTACACGATTTATTTTCGTGAGAGCCCAATATTCGTAATTTTTGTTGGCGGTCCACACTTAGTGAAAAAATTCCTTGCGAATAATTCACAGGGCAGGGTCAGCTGACAAAATCAGAAGGCTTTTGCAATTGAACCTGTGAACTCCCGTTATGACCTTTTCGGAAGAGTACATCTCTAGCGCAAGACCGTAGGCGCGTAGCCACCAACTAGGCGTGCGTTCCGTGACTTTGGGCACGTTTTACATTTATACACTCAAGCTACAGTTTCAAACTTTCTGAGCCCTTTTGAGGCGCGCTGTTGGATGGAATTGAAAGGCGAATCCGAATAGTATGCATAGCCTCTTTTGAATTCTACGCAATACTCTCTGCGTAAAATTTCACTTTTCATTAAGCCCCCATTGTTCAGAACTTTGTAAGTGTCCATAAAAAAGTCGCAGTTGCGCCTGAAAGGCGAAACATCGATTACGATAGGAAAATAGTAGACAGCTGTACGACGTAAGGATAGTAGTTTTATCGGCCGTATAAAGTTGTAAATATTCGCTTACTATCCAAATAAACAAGCGCGGTGTCACGTGCCCACAAGTCAACTTGAACACATCTCGCTCCATGAGCGCGGGAGCTTGTCCAAACGCTGCAGTGAGAAAGCGCGCCAGCAGCTGCGAGCAAATGGACCTTCGCGCTGACTCTCGCTTCAACGCGAACTAAACGTCGAAAGCGCAGCGCATACGAAGCTGCCGACACCCGGCGAATGCACTTTGGCACATCGCAGATCGCTTTGAAGATGAGGCTCCCTAGGGCGCACACTTCGGCCGCGTCGCAGATCGCTATCAAGATACGGGGATCGCGCGGCAGCTCCGTCATCAGCAGCCTCGCAAGCATAACGCACCCCCCCCCCCTCCCGTCTCCTCCTCCCCGTGCCTCGCGCGTGAACGAAGACCGTGCACTTCCGGCCGCCTTCCTATCTGGCGTGCGCGAGATCAAGCTTTGGTTGCCGCTCACACTCGCACGCTTTCACTCGCACACACAAAAGCACGGCGCGCGGCGACGATTTTATCGCCGTTGGACTTTATACGGAACATCACGGCGACGACGACGGCAACGACAAAAATGTGCTTGGAGTGTCCATATAATTGCTATCGCAATAACAAAAAGAAAGTGTGACTGCGAGAACCTGTACGCAACACTCCACGTTTGACGTGTGGCTTGACGAACTGTTTCCCCGCCGAACTTACGTCTACAATGTGGTCAGCTTTACACGAAAGACGTTATTTGAGTGCCTCTTTCATGATCGCCAACGCTCGAGGTGCATGGTTGGTCATGCCAAGAATCTCTGATGCTACGAGTAGAGAAATACGCAGAAGCATGATTTCATATCGCAGCAGATGCACCCGCATATTCGGCGATCTGTCAATTCTTGTAATCAAAGTCCCCCACCACGAACGATACCATGAAGGCCAGAGAAGGTCACGGTCGTTATGAGGAGGCCGCGTTTGCGGGGGTATGAGCCATTGCTTAAAGAGGTTTGAACCATTCATTGTCTTACGTAGCGGACACGTTTTTTAAGCAATTTAATTCGAAAAATCGCAAGTGGCAATGGGGGACGAATACTGCTAACCACGCCGTCCACCAAACTCAAGACATCCAACGCAAGCGACAACGGCGGACGACGGGTATACCGGCAGTGACACTGTTCTCTCCGTCGCAGCCGAACGTGTGTGTCACCTCATAATTGAGAAATACTTTAATGAGCCCTCGGGATTAACACAGTGATAAACACCGGGGCGGCACGTTTCAGCTTCGCTGGTTAACCATCCTCACGGAGGGGAAGGGCCGGCGATTTTTTTCTCATCCACATTCATAGGCGCAGACTACGGGGGGGGGGAGTGGGGGGGGGGACTCCGGGGACCGAGCCCGCTTCGAAGTTTTCCGGGGGGTGGGCAGAACCCCCCCCCCCCTCAGCTCTTAAGCTACCCCCCGCCCTCATAAAGTGTCATGGCCAGAGTTCTGTTACCTACATCATTTGAGGTTTCTTTTGAGATGCCTTTACCTTAGCACTTAAAATTTAACCGCGACAGCGTTAACGGCCCAGTGTCGCAAAAAATCCGGTGTTGGCCTCCGGCGTGGGGTGCCGACCGCCTTGTGAGCGAAAAATTATTGCGAACCACGTATACCGTACCATGCAGGCCCTCCGCATGGCGCAGAGGCATTAGTGGACTAATTGAATTTCTCAAAGTAAAATGCGTCAGAAAAATCGTAAAGTACAACTTAACCACAACCTACAGACATGCTCGCGTCGTATTTAAATTTGAATATACGAGAAAACGTAATTCTGTTATGCGGAAGCTAAAACACAATCCCCTTCTCAGCGTTTCTACCATTCATAGAGCTCCACGCCCCATCTCTTCCATGCAAAAACATAACCCAGATGGCGCTCACCTCTGCGCATCCGCGGCAGCGGCGCGCGAAGGCGAAGGTGGATAAAAAAAAGAAAGCTGCTATCCTTCTATGACAAAAGTTGCTCGTACCTTGTCTTTTATTCTTTACAAAGATATTCCTCGGAATTTTGAGAATGACAGCTCACAAACAAATGTAACGAAACAAAACACCGATAGCGCATGCTTTTTCTGTCGAATCTTCGCAGGCTGCAATAGTAAAAGTGCAAAACACAAACAGTAGATCGGCCCCCGTAAGAGACCGCATTTCTACCTGACAGCTCACCTTCGAGCATAGCGTTCGCTGGGAACGTTGCCCGGTAGACATTGCAGTCACATAAGCTGCAGTTGCCGGTAAGCGTGAGAAGCAGTCAAGGATCTTTGAATGCCATCGCGTTCCACTCTTAAAGGCAAAGCTATAGCGTGAGTGAGTGAGTGAAATAACTTTACTGAGGTCCAGAGAAGACGCAGGGGACACCCCGCGCCACCCGCCTAGTCCCACGTAGGGACCGGCAAGCCGAGCTTGACGGCCCGATCGCGGGCACCCTGGAGGGCCAGGGTTTGGTCGTTGAGTTCGGGGCTGCCCAAAAGCGCAGCCCACCTATCCTCGCTGAAGGCGAAGCCAATGGCTTCACACTCCCACAACACATGGTTAAATATTGCCGTTAGTCCACCAGCAGGGCAGTCCGCACTGCTGATACCTTTCGGGGTATATAGCGTGAAGAACCGCAAGGTTAGGATACCCACAAGCTTGTAAAAGTCGAAGGGTCACCGCCCGCGCCCTGCATAAGGCAGGGTGCAGGAGGGGGAATACCTGGCTTGACAGATAATAATGCTTAGTGATCTCATTATACGTCATCAATGGTTCCCCGCGGGGTAGGGGGACTGCGGAGGCGGCGCGGTCAGTGAGTCCTCGCGCGGCCTCGTGCGCGCTCTCGTTAGGGTTAGAGGGAGAGCCCTCAGTCGACCCCAAGTGAGCGGGAAACCAAATGAGAGAATGTGGAGAGAAACTTTTCAAGCTTTGGAGAATGTGAAGGGCCTGAGGGGAGACCATCCCGGTTTGGTAGGCCTTAATGGCCGCCTTAGAATCGCTATATATTACCTCTCTGCGAAACATCGAGCACAGCCAGCGCGATTGCAACCTGTTCGGCTATAAATGGCTTCGAAGTACGTACTGTAGCGCAGCAAGTGATCATGGAATTAGAGTCGACGATTGAGACGGCGAACGCCTCTTGTTGGACATATACCGCGGCATCCACGAAGCTTACCTCAATGTGGTTGTTACGGACATGTTTGAGTAGAGCTCTACCCCTGGCCCGACGTCTGCCGACGTTGTGTGCGGGGTGCATATTGCGGGGAATGGGCGCGATGTGTAGTTGAGATCTGATGTCGCTGGGAATCCGCACGGCGTCGGGGCAGTGGTCGACAGGGTAGAGGTCCATCTCATCGAGTATCTTGCGGCCCGCCGGGGTGCCGGATAGCCTGAGCAGCCAGCGCACCAGATGGTGATGTCATCTGCGTAGATGGTATGGTTGATTCCTTGAATCTTGGCGAGCTCCTTGGAAAGCCCGATCATTGCGATGTTAAATAATGTTGGCGAGATAACTGAGCCCTGAGGCGTGCCGCGTGAACCGAGGGTGATCCAAAAGCTGAAGTGTCATCCAATTTTTGTTGTGGCTAAGAGCTTCCTGCATAATTGTAGGCGTGGACGGGCATGGTTATTAATTTATATTTATTTATTTATAATTTATAGGAGGACAAACGCATAAGAAGCACCCGTGGCGGCTACCTGATTCTTATTTTCTCACTTCAACTTTTTTTTTATTTTCACTGCGGACACCATGCGCAGACACAATATATATTTCAACGTATATACAGGACAAAGTTTATTATATTTTTTAAGAGAAGGAGGTAGCCACTTAACAATTATTTCTAATGGTATGGATAGCCCATGCCTATAGAATGGATATGTTACGTATCAGGGGTGGCCGAAGACAGTCGTCTTTCGACGTCATTTGGACCGAAGCAAGCGGATATGCGGCCAATGTTTTTCTTTTATTTCTTTTTACGTGAAAACGATCTTTTCTCAACTGTATTTATTCCCCGTAGGAAAGGTGCGGTTGAGTTAAAATTGCTTTTTTGCTCGTTGCTGCATTTGCATTTCTGTTTTTTCGACTTGGAATGCTACTGTTACTAGCTTGCTTTTATAGTAAATCATGTTAAGTTCTTGGGTTCATTCCCGTCTTTCTGCGCTAATCGATGTTTTATTTTGGTAACGTGGTATTGTATGTTAATCTTGGTTTGTATTTACTGTACTGCCGCCCTTACACAATGTCCCACGATGGTTTTTTGAGGTACTTATAAATAAATAAAAATAAGTATGTAGAGCCTCGGCGGTGAACGCATCTCGCCCAGTAAACGACGGAGTGTGATGTGCTCTAGGCCCTTAAACGAAGCACTGCTACTGCGATACTGCCATTCGTACCTCTAGCTGGGCTGTCGATGTATTTCCACTCTGAATGAAGTATGCGTGTAAATAGCATATTTCTTATTTTCGTCATTATGTTTTTTTTTAATTTGCATATAAACCTAACCAAAACCTAAATTAGACATCAGTGAGACCCATTTAATATTTCGCAAGTGCGCTTCACTGTACTGCACATTTACCCCTCTTATGGCGGCACCGGTCAACGTTCAAATGGAAAAGTATTTGCTGCGCGTCATTACGTGTGTCTCTTGCAAACAGCTTCGCCGTAAGAGAGACGTCTAAGTTTATTTATGTCGTAATTTAGGCACCAGCTGTGGTTGCAGACGCTGTTCGCACAAATGAATACTCCACCAATTTAGTTGGTGAAACTGCATCGCGGGTTCTTTGCAAAAATATCGCATTCCAGCCGATGCCAACAGCGATGCAGCCATACCCACAAAAGCTCTCAAAAAATAAAATGCGCTGGATTCGCAACAATATCGCACTCACACACAGGACCATAATATAGAGGGTGTTTCACGACTCCTTTATAGATCCACGCTACAAAGGAAGAATAGTGCTTCCGTGTATACTGGCCAAGCCACTATGACCTAAGGACACACGACAAAAAAACACACGAGAGGAGAACTAAGCCGTCGAGAAAGAACCACTTCCTCTTTTCCGAGCAGCCTAAGCCGACCTTACGCAGCCATGCTACATACAAACAAATGCAATTTGACCGCTCGTATGGAGGTTACCAGGTAAATGCGGAGTGCGATGACGGCGGAACCAATTCAGGCAACAAGCACTTTCTATGGTTCTGTCAGCACGTTTAGCGAACGCTAACCAGAAAACTACGAAACATTCTTCAAGTTGAAAGGTCCCGATGTTGGGAGTAGTTGGTCGCTTCGACAGCGGCGCTTCAAGACACCTGCTTCAAGTAAGCCACGTCCGATAGTTTCAGCGATTAATCCAAGAAACTTGACCACACGAAGAACCAAGCAGTCGGCGAATCACTAGTTCAAAATATTAGTGCAGAAACTCTCTAAAACGACTTGCCCGATCCCGCGCAATCAATCTTCCAGTCGCTCATCTTGCAGTCACCTAACGAATCATTGAGCGGCCGAGTTACCGCGCACCACGGCTCACTGTCTGAAAGATGACGCAATGGGGTCCAAATATTGCAATGACCCGTTGCAATTGCCCAACTGGCGAACCTAATTGTTCTGAAATATTCTTGTTTGGAGAAAAATAACTGAATTCTCATTAAGGTATATCATATTTATTATTTGCATTGCCCTAAGAATTTTTTAGTGTGCTTAAGTGTTGTAATCATAAATACTTTTATTTACAAAAAGGTCTTCTTAATTACGTTTAAGTAATCCTGAGTAGCCGTAATCAATTTAGAGATAATAATTAAAATATAGGCTTAAATCATCTTAGTTACCATAATTTACCCTGATCAGCCTTAATCAATTTAATGTTAATGAATGAACGTTATGATAATTATTCGTAAGTACCCTTATTTTACCTTGATTAGGCTTAATATTTACCAAAAAGTATTCTTTGTTTTGCTCAATAATGAATAAAATAAAATTTATTCGCTTGTATTTGTAAGGCTAAAGACCCTTCATTTGTTTTAAGAAGTTTTATTTAGGCTTCATTTATTTCATCGCAATTAATCTTATTATTAGTAACCTTAATTACTCGTAATACCTTTTCCTTACTAGAATAAATAGTCATAAACCTACGTAGTAGGGCACCTCATCTATACTCTCATAGTACCCTATGTATACTTATGGTGCGTATCGTGTCACGCGTTACAGCCACTCGCATGATTTTTCTAAGGGTAGTGGCCGTAGAATGCTCCCGCACTTAAAGTTGATTATATTTCTCCGTTGTAAACTTGTAATTATCGGCGATTTCACGTCTAATCAAGCAGCCCAATCGGCGGGCACACAATTACCTTCCTCTTAGCGACGTTGACCTTTCACTGCATATGGAGCCAATTCAGAAGCCGACCCTTAACGCTAAGCTACATTGAAAGCCACCGTTCTTACTCTGCGTAGTTTTTACGTATCGTGTGCATTTCTAATAAATCTTATGGGAAAACTTATTCCTGCTGACATATTTGGTAATAATTTTGAACTTAGCTCATATTCTTTAATCCGACACATCTGTAGGCCCACCAGCACGAGCGGCAGTGCAAATCTAAAAGCGCAGCGCTGACCATCATGGCAGTGTTCTTTCGTCTTGACGAGCTCGTTTTCACACCGACACCCCTTGAGTGATGGGCGTCGTAGACTGCCCCAAGCGTTGTCTTGCAAGCAAGTAGAGAAAAAAAACGCAGGTGGCATTCCTAGCTACCACCATCCTGGTCACGAAACTCCCGCCTCATTTTAATGAAGAACCAGCGCCTACATTAAAATGAAACGGAAGGAGGGGCGGACAAAGCTACCGCCATAAGCTGCTTCGCATCTAAAAATGTCGCAGTTTCACCCGAAAGGCGAAGCAGCATTTGCAATAGCAAATTAGTATAGAGATTTGTACGGAGTAAGGATAATAGTTTTATCAGCTGTATCAACTTGGACATGTAGCAGTACCAGCAACGCGCATAACTATTGTCGACGCCGTCGGCATTTTGCCCGCGTTCGCACCGAACGCGCGTGGCGTTGGTGACTGTTCCCGGTGCCTCAGGCGGCGGCTCGAAGGTTTTCGACGGGATCAGAACGGGACACTCTCTGAGCAGCGTCGGAAGTCTTTACCACCTTCTCGCCTCGGAACCTTTTTATAGAAATAGGCATTTGGTGCCGCACCTAAAAGTCGCCTCCCCTCCCTCCATCCCGTCCCTCCACGGCCTTTTACGCCGCGGGAGAAGTCGCGTTTGCTTTCCACCGTGCGTGCGCTCCCTCTGAAAGCGTGCGTGCCTCGCGTGCTTTCACTCGCACATACAGCATACGGCGCGCGGCGAAATTTCATTCGCGTTGGACTTTATACAGAATCACACGGCAACGGAGACGACGACGTCGACGGCAGAATTCTGCTTGGAGTGTCCATATATTTGCTATCGCAATAAAAACAATGTCTGTTAACCTAATTTAACATTCATTTTTTTTCTATGCTCACGGCAGCTAACGGACGGCAATAATACTATCGTGACTTATTTTCTGTTGCTAGTTTTCGCTGAGTGTCCCCTCTTGTTCAATTTCTTTCTCTATGGCTAAAACCCCTCTGTATAGCTTCGGAAGAGTACCGCCATCCTTTTAACAACGCCACTTCTCTCTCTCTCTCTCTCTCCTGTATCTCCGATTGGACGATTGCTGTCAAGTGATAGCGTGCGCTTTCACTTCTTTATATATATTTTTCTCCTTCAGCGCCATGTTGCAAGTCCCTCTGCGCAGCAGCCGTTGCCGGCGGCGGCGGTGCCGCGCGCCCGGCCTGAAAGCTTGAACGGGAACTTTCGAGGGGGCGCCACCGCCGACTTGCTTTCGCAAGCAAAAAGTAACAAGAAAAAGCGGTTTAGGAGAGGAGACGGCGGAGGAAAGATGAGATGGTGGTACTTTTCCGAAGGTAGAGGGCCTTTATAGTCACCGCGCTGGTCACGCCTCCCGACACTGTCGCAACCGCTGGTCCTCGATGCCGTTCGCGAACAGCCCTCGTCTAAACGGCAGTTTTTGACATTTCCAGCCGGTAGCCGAGCCGAAGCTGCACGCCACCGACGGTACGACTACTTGGCGGCGTCGTTTCCTGTCAGCGAGCATTCACCAGTCCCGCCAGTCGTTCAGATCACCCCAGTCCCGTCGCTGTCCCCCCTTTTCCGACCTTGGCGCGTACCTCCAGAAAACTAAAAGAGGTAGCTCCCGGAGGTGACGCTGTGTTGTCGATGTCTCCGCCAAAGCCTCTCACCCTGCCGACCAGATGCAATATCGTAGATGTAGAAGCTGATGTGTTAAATGTCCCAGCACTTGTTGATACTAGAGCCCATATCTCGGTAATGAGCAACAATCTTCGTTGCCGAAAGTTCTTACACCTGCCGAATCTCTGTTATCCTTGTCGTCGATGAAGCAATGCCCGTTATCCTTTGCATGTGCAATGCCCAAATAACTGTTGCTGGTTTCAACACTTCGGTTTTATTTGATGTTCTTGAAGAACAGTGTTCCCATGAATTGATCTTCGGTTTGACTTTTTATCGGACCATTCAGCGCTGATTGAGTGCGCTGCTCGCATCCTCCAACTCGAGTGACCTAATCACTGCTTTCCTCAAAAATCAGCGGAGCCTCATTTATGTTCTGTAGACTTCCTAAGGTTGCCGCCTCCAGCTGCCATGTATATACATTTGACGTGCTTCCCATCTGTTCCTGACCGTGACTATGTGTTGACTCCTAATGTCAATATTCTCCTGCTACGCATAGTTTCCGTTCCTCATACCATTGTGACTATTCCCGACAACCACGCATTTCTTTCATTTTTAAACTTTGGTTTATGTACGCAAGTTATTCCGAAAGGCATGTCGCTCGGCAACGCTTCTCCGATGGACGATACCGCCATCTATGTATTGGATATGCCGTCCTCATCCGCAGCCACCTGCTGTCCGATCAGTTCCGCAACGTCCGATCTTGCCATATTTTCAAAGGTGGTTGCTCATGACCTGCTTGCTGACCAGGCTGTGGACCTCTGGCGCCTTCTGGTGTCTAATTGCGACATGTTTGAGTTTGAGGATGGCCCGCTGGGACAGATTTCCATTGTGACCCATAAGATTGACACCGCTGATGCTAGCCGTATTCGCCGACGTCCTAATCGTGTGTCTCACGCAGAACACCACGTTATCCATGCTGAAGTAGACAAGATGCTAACCAAAAGTGTAATTAAGCCCTCTTCGAGTCCTTGTGCATCGCTAGTTGTCTTGGTCAAAAAGAAGAATGTCATCGGGCGATTTTGTGTCGACTACTGTCAACTGAACAAGATCACAAAAAAAAAGATGTGTACCCTCTAGGGCGGATTGATGACGCTCTCAACTGCCTTCCCGGATACAAATACTTATTTTTAATCGACCTCCAATCCGGTAATTTGCAGATTTAAGTTGAGGAACTCTCTCCTTCGGGGGTATAAGTGGTCCTCCGGTGTATGTTCTCCAGACGATGTCATCCTATTTTCCTATATCTTTGACGGCCACCTTAGTCGCTTGGCCGCTATTCTTGAAGTCTTTAGTGAGGCTTGCCTTTAACTTAACTCTCCTAAGTGCCATTTCGGACACCGCGAAATCTTCTTGGCCACCTTGTCAGTGCTACCGGTATACATCCGGACCCTGACAAGATTGACGCTGTCAAGAAATTTCCGGTACTGTGCTTAGCAAAAGATGTGTTCAGCTTCGTTGGCTTATGCTCCTATTTTCGTCGATTTGTTAAAAATTTTGCGGAAAACGCCCGGCCGCTGCCGATCTTCTCAAGAAGGACCCTGCGTTCTTTTGGGGCCGCGAACAAGCCCACGCCTTCTACACCCTCATCCGCTTGTTGATAACGCCTCCGATATTAGGCCACTTTGATCGATCGGCACCAACCCAATTTCGCACAGGACGCCAGTGGCAATGGCACAGGTGCTATCCTAGCCCAACAACAAAGTGAAGACGAGCGCGTTGTTGCCTACGCCAGCTAAATTTTTCTATCACCGAGAGTGAGTGCCTCGCTCTCGTGTGGACAGTGGATAAATTTCGCCCTTACAATTTTGGCCGCCCATTTTCTGTCAACCCGGACCATCATGCCTTGTGCTGGCTATCGTCACTGCAAGACCCGACTGGCCACCTAGGTCGCTGGGCACTCAGACTCCAGGAGTATTCTTTCGTCGTGAAGTATACGTCCAGCCGCTTACATCTGCAGCAGACCATCGCGATAGGGACAGCACTTTGCCCTACGTGACATTTGCGTACTATTCACCATGTCATGATACCACCGGTTTCTCGCCTTTCTACCTCTTGTTTGGTCACCTCCACCAATAATGCTAGTATAGCTGGTGCACAGGGCTATTTACATTTACACGTAGCCCAACGGTGGCCAAGATGGCGCCCCTATTTTAATCGGCAACACGTGGACACCGACGCACTTTCCCGCTCGCCAATGCCATCTGACGTTACGCCTGTTTCCCTTTCCGCGACGTCCTTCGCTAACATCAATATTACTGACATGCCTTCAGAACGGCGCCAGAATTCCTGGATAGCCTCGCTGATCGCCATTCTCTCTATGTCTCCGACGATACCAGCCTCACGGCTCCCTCGCGTCTTGCAGGCAGTCACCGTCACCTCTATGTATCTCTTGCCCCCAAGCCGCCCAAATTTCGTTGACGTCGTCAGGGGTCGTTCCCCCAGTCTTCGCCGGGGAAACTAACGGCCGCGACTTCCGGGGTAAGGTTGCCACCTGTCGAGATGCCGAAAAAAAACCAACCACCGCAAAAAGACGACATGACGACGACGAGTAATGCCGACGACTGTGTTCGCGCCGACCTAAACCTTTTTATTGACATTGCGTGTATTCGCGGGCATCTTTCACGCTCGGAAAAAAACATTTATGTTGCAGGCATTGAGCAACAGAAAGACGTATCGGGAGTTTTTCATAGTGCTCTGCAATTTTCTCATTGACACTTTTCACCTAATTTTAATAATTGAGAAGTTGATAATTAATTATGACTAATTATTTCATTAGGCGGAATGCAAAAAAATAATCTGAGTATCTCTAAGCGACCGCAAACAGCATTACCTTGGTTGTTTTGAGCTAGGTGGCATTTGCATATTTTTAAAGTTTGGCCTAGGGTGCGTGGGACACCCTGTATATTTCAACATATATACAGGACAAAGTTTATTATATTTCTTAAAGAGAAGGAGGTAGCCACTTAACAATTATTTCTAATGGTATGGATAGCCTAATGCCTAGCGAATGGATATTTTGCTGCATGTTCACCTCGCTTTATATTGCCTTGCGTGCATTTTTTACTTTGAAAACGACCTGCAGACTTCAGCGACCCCTTCGGCAGAGTTGTAACGGCGTGTGAAATGCACGTGGATGCTATGTGTCTCAGTATTGCTTCTGTTTCCAGTACGCAATACTAACGACTCATGAGAAGAAAAAAAAATCACTCGCCGCTCCTCCGTCAAGGAAATGGGGGTAAGCGAAGCTTGTCGTGTATTTCTTCGGTATTCCTCCGAACTAATAGCACTGACGAGTACCACGTTGTGCTCGAACCACAACCGGTTACCCGCACTGCAGCTGGCTCCGAAGTTCTGGTTGAGAAAATCGCGTTGAAACCTGGCCGTCGCACCGCAGAATTTGGCGCTAGCGTTGCCGAGGCGTGCACTACCGTATTCGGGTTCCTGAAGGACAAGACGACGTGGACGTTTGGCTTCAACATTGCGCTCCCTCAACTCCGGGTCCCCGGCTCTTCGCTGACGTTTCGTCTGGGCTTCGGAAGCCCTTACGCTAGAATCGGCATGTCAACGACGAGCCCTTTGCCGAGCAAGTTCATTCTGGATGGATTTCCATGCAATTGCTACAAAATTTAATCTGTCCGTCAGGGGCGTAGCCAGAAATTTTTTTCGGGGGGGGGTTGACCGGCCCGACCGGGGGGGGGGGGGGGGCAAGCTGCTGCTTTCCTCTAGGTCACGTGATCGATAATGAATGTCGGTAGTTTAAGCACACTCTATACATGTATATCATAGACATGGGACCCCCCCCCCCCCCCTCCCGTGTGCGTGTGCTTGTGAAAAAATTAAGTCACAAGTAAAGTAAGCCCAGTAAATACAGTAAGTACGACAGGTAAAGTGGGCGTTTGGAGCAACGGTCTCTCATCGCGCCACTGAATGGACCAGTCTTCGAAAACGCATCATTGAGACGACCCGTGTGAACGGAGAAGACATCATTAATTGTTAATTTCCGTTAAGCGTAGATGGCGTCGTCCTCGTCGGGGCGAAGTGCGTTTCACAAGTCAAGGACGGCTATACGCGTGAAAATGCACGTGTGACCAGGCTATACCTACTCCCATAGCAATAGCTTGATCGCTGCGTCTTTGCGCTACGCGCAAAAACACGTAAGGCTTTTTTTTTTCCGAAGCTTTCGTCGGCCTGCTCCCTCATACGAGAGGGTTGCATTTCCTGCGGCAAGTGCATGGGCCGCTGTGTCTTCCGCTGTGTGCGAGCGTGCAGCCGTCATTTGCCTTTGCGTCAACACATTCAGAATTGTACAGAATAATTCACCGCACAGCATAGATATGGCATGTGTACGCATTTTAAGTAGTGCGTGCAACTCATTTCTGCTTCACTTTCGCCGGTGCAAACAGGAAGCGGCTTTG
>NC_051154.1:374277628-374386111 GCF_013339745.2 Dermacentor silvarum | reverse complement strand
CTCTCCACTCTCAAGAACATGACTGGACGGCTGGGTCGCTGGGTTCTCCGCCTGCAAGAATATGACTTTGACATTATTCATAAGTCAGGCAAAAAACACAAAGATGCTGACGCTCTTTCTCGTTGCCCGCTTCCTGCGCACCCACTCGACACCTCGGCAACTGCGTCGCAAAGCACCTCTTCGGATGTCACTTCTACGCCGGTTTCCTCTCTTACCTCAATAGACCACCGTTGTCAGGACGACGATCAAACATTTGCATCTCGCCAACGGGCTGACCCATATTGTCGGCGTGTGATAGACCACCTCTCTGGTGCTTCTCGCCCACCTAACGCGCGGCTTCGACGCCAACTCGCTCAATTCAAGCTGGACAATGGCGTGCTGTATCGGCGCATTTACCACCTTCACGGTCAACGCTGCGTGCCCGTTCTACCGCGCTTTCTTCGAGCCCATGTCCTGGAAGCATTCCACGATGACATGACTGCTGGCCATCTCGGTTTCCACAAGACCTACGATCGCATTCGAAGCCATTACTATTGGTCTGGCCTTTCTACTAGTGTGGGGAGATACGTTGGTTCCTGTTCTCCATGTCAGCGTCGCAAACGCCCAACCTCTGCTCCTGCCGGCGAATTACGGCCTATTCCGTGTCCCACTACACCATTTGAGGTTGTTGGCATCAACCTTTACGGGCCCCTTCCTGTTACTGCAGCTGGCAATCGGTGGATAGTGACCGCCGTCAACCACCTGACGCGCTACGCTGAGACAACATCGGTGATCACTGGTTCAGCTTCACAGGTAGCCGACTTCGTCCTTCACGCTATAATTCTGCGCCACGGTGCTGCTCGGGTACTGCTAAGCGACCGTGGAAAGGTCTTTCTTTCGCAACTTTTAAACGAAGTCCTGCGTGCCTCTGGTAGCACCCACAAAACAGCGTCGAGTTACCATCCACAAACTAACGGTTTGACAGAGCGATTTCATCGCACGCTTGCTGACATTATCACCGTATATATTCAGCCTGATTGCTTGTTGGTGCGTGAAAGAAACGCGAAAGTGGGTTCTGAGAAAATCAGCAAAAAAAAGGAATTGAAACACCTGTGGCGCTCACAAAGAGACATTTAGAACAGCTAAAATTTACCAATTTCGTAGCTTGTCTCCAGATTCTTGTTTCTCTCTAATCTTTCCCATGGAACATTTCATTAATTTTTCTAGGTTGCTTTGAAGCACCAACACCGCATCGGGAGGCCTTCGCATTGAGCGGCATTGAGTCTATTGCTAGAAATGTTTTCACTGTGTTAAGGCCATGTTCTATTCTAACTGGTTTCAACATGTGAAGTCTGTCTTTCTCGACAATAATGAAAAAACATAGCGTAAAATACTACAAACAGAGAATCAGAGGGTTCTAATAGGTGTCTCTCATTGCCCTTTGGCAAGTCTTACTATTGAAGCACTTATTCAAATGTATGGGGGCAGCTCATCTGTATAATATGTAAAAAATATATGTAAACAGGTCATTTTCAAAATTTGTACACTTCAAGTCAACACACAAAAGAAATAAATACCAGCTTGTTTATTGTTTTCAGCCTACAATGATGATTTGATTCAGAAAGACATTCAATTTGTTCTGTGAGGCATGTAACAATTGCAGTTCCATATTATTTTATTGCACAATACTGGACATGGCAGCGAACCGTTATTAAACCTCAGAAGAAATTAATGGCACAATGGATATGATCAAGCGAACAGCGTTTTTTTCACTTAATTGATGCTTTAAAAAACTGTCACACTATAACGATATTGCACAAAAGCTACTGAACTGAAATATTATACTAGTACATAATTAAACATCAACTTCATACTACAATAACATTAATAACCGATCAATCAAATGTTTTTATAGGGCCCAGGGACAGCTAGAGGGTCTTCGTACTGGTGCACTTAAAAAGCAATATGCGAGACAAAATGTACAGAGAACACAAATGTGGTAGACGAAACAATGCGAGATAGAGAAACAAATAGAGAAAAAGAAAACAAGGAAACGTAAACTGCAGTTAATCATACAAGTCCAGTGTTGCCAGGTTTGGCTATATATAGCAAAATTGGGCTATCGAAAAAAAATATTGGCGTCGACTTGGACGACTTGGCTATGTGGCTATATTTGGGCTACTACAATTCTGTGACTTGGTTTTGTTTGGGCTCTAACTGGCACCCTAACCCACGCTTCAGAGGTGCTCTGATCGAGTAGAAAGAAATCGCGAAGGCTATGTTTTAGCTGGCTGATCCGGCAGCACGGCTGTGCCTGTGTGCGGGCGCGCAATGCACCCCCCTCCCCCCTACTTCTATGCTCCGTTATCTCAGCCGGTCTCTTTGACATTTGATGCATCCGCTGCTGCAACCGCTGTTGTAAATACAACCTGTAAATAGTTGCCCGTCTTACTGACTCGTTCTTCGCGTAACAATATCATCATAAAAGTACTCCAAGACGAAGAGCAAGAGAACGGCTCCTTGGCGCGAACGCGCGCTACTTCACTTCTTCAATAAAACCGTTCATGTTCGAAGCAGTCACCGGTCTCGATCGTTTTAACAATGGTGCCGTGAACCAGGATACTACCTCCTCGCCCACAAGAAGGTGAACCTGCAAAGAACCAGAAGAGAAGAAAACGGCGGTGGAGCAGCAAATCAGCCTGGATCGAGCGACGAGACCGAAGTGAAAACCAAAAGCATCGGAATGGCTGACTGACAAGTAAGAGGTCATTTTACCGCCTAGCAATGAGCAAAGAAGTAGTAACGTAGAAGAGGAAAGCGCATCGCTCCCAGATAACGCAGCTCATCAACTCAGCAGAACAGCAAATTAATGAAGGAGCTAACAGAGAAGAGTTTATCTCAACGCATGCTCAGATTAAGGGAATAAGCGAAAGCCTCAAGAACGCCAACGAACAAATGGAGAAAAATTTAACTGAAGATACTGCTTCAGTACTCTGCAGAAGAAAATTATGATGAAGCGATAAAAATTCTGAAAACAACGTTCGGAAATCGTGAACAATCAGTGGAGCTGCATATGACCGAGCTATTGAGCCTAGAGAAAGTGAGATCGGCGCAAGAAATTGATGAACTACGCAAGCTAGGGAACAGAGTGCAGGTCAACACATTAGCACTCAAATCATTGAAGGTGGAGACCGAGAGTTTCGCGCCGATGTTATTGACAGCTTTGAAAAGAGCAATTCCACCGGAGTTATCCCTGCAGTTCAAGTCAAAAGAAGCAATGAGAAACAGCTCAAACATGCAAGCTAGCGCACAAATCAGCACAACAGGAAAATAATGCGAGGAAAAGCCTAACAGGCTTATGTCATTTCTGCGAGAGCAAATATCGTTTCGGGAAGAAACACAGCGTGAACAGGAGAGGATAACTGAGAAGACAAGGGATAACATCAGACAGCTTAGAACAACTTCCAGCTTTTATAGCTCGGAAAACAGAAGCTGTCTGTTCTGCAAGCAGAACAACCACTGTCGTAGGAACATTCCTATGACAGAAAAAAAGGCCATTCTAACCGAGAATAGAGCATGTTTCAGATGCACTCAGCCTAAACACACCACACGTATTTGTAGAGCAAGAGTGATATGCAAGCAATGCAAAGGACGACATGCTACATCAGTGTGTAGAACAGTGAGGCAAGAAAAGGCAGATCAGGTCACAACAAAGCAAGCTGAAGCGACGACATCTACTCTACATGCAACTGAGAATCTAAAGCAAAACTTTGTGCTTTTGCAGACAGCTGTAGCTTGGATAGATGGCGAAAAGGGTGGCCGACATTGCCGTTTGTTATTGGACAGCGGAAGCCAGCGGACATTTATTGAAGCTGGCTTAGCAAAAGAAATGGGTGCGAAGATAATACGAAAGGAAAGGCTGACAATTAGTTCGTTCGGAGGGGGAGACAAAAAATTCAAACAAATGAACGTGGTGCAAGTAACTATAGCGACGCGAGAAAACAAGTCAGCCTCGGTGATCGAAGCTCTACAAGTCGATGTCATCTCACATAGTTATCTACCTGCTCCAAATCACAAACTCAACAAGAAAATGATTCAACTAAAGCTACAAGTGGCAGATGACAGAACCGCGACTACTGCAACAGATGCTATAGGGCTGCTCATCGGCTCAGATTATTACTGGGAGTTCGTCACTGGCAGAACACAAGAAATCGAAAGCAGATTGATGGCTGTCGAGACAATAATGGGTTTGGTACTGCAAGGCCCATCGGAGCAAACTAAAACACAATTAACTCAAGCCCAAAATAAAGCAGTCAAGGTTCTGAAGGTTGAAGCTGCGGAAACAAAACTACAGCAAGAGCTACAGAGGTTTTGGAGCTTGGAATCAATGGGAATCAAACAACATAGTTGCACTACTACACAAGCAGAAATTGTAGAAGAATTCGAGAATAAGATAGTACAAATAAACGGTCGTTATCAAGTCAGCTTGCCCTGGACAAAAAACGTCAACTTGGAAATCAACAAAGATAATGCAATGAAAAGACTCCTCAAACTGACGAAAAGGTTAAAGAAAAACGAAGAAATGCTGTGTCGCTACAATCAAGCTATCTCAGAATATATGACCTTGGGAGTCGCGGAAGAGGTTCAGGAATCCGAAGAACCACTCACTACGTTGTGTTACTATATGCCACATCATGCGGTTATTCGAGAGGACCAAGCGACGACTAAAGTTCGTGTAGTATTCGACGCCTCTTCACACACGCAGCAAGGTATGTCATTAAACGACAATCTGGAGGCAGGACCTAATTTGAACGAAGACATGCTTTCGCTGTTAATCAACTTTCGAAATGAAAAGGTGGCCCTAGTAGGAGACATGGAGAAGGCATTGCTACAAATTTCAATCCATGAAGAGGACAGAGATGCCATGAGATTTCTGTGGTGGAAGCACGACGCTGACGGTAGGCTGCTGAATGAAGTAGAAACCTGGCGCATGACTAGAGTAACTTTTGATACAACACCGAGCACGTTTCTTCTGGCAGCTACAATCAAGCACCATTTGAAAGAAGTGGCTGAGCGATTTCCAGATACAACAGAAAAACTACAGAAAGCGATTTACGTGGATGATGTAATCACAGGAGCAGCAAAGTTTGACGGAGCTGTCAGGCTGTACAAAGAGGCAAAACAAGTGTTCAAAGAGGCGGCGATGAACCTGAGAAAATGGACATCGAATGAAGAGAGATTAAACAAAATAATAGATGAAAACAAAAAGGACTACGCTCACATGGAGATTCGATCGAAAGGATACACAATGCTTCTTGGCATGATATGGAAGCACTCGAAAGACAAGATATCCTTCCCTGTGGACAAATGGGCGCCCTTACCAGCAACCACGTGCTTAACCAAGAGGACAGTATTGCAAGCAGCAGCAAGAATATTTGATCCGCTTGGTCTGCTGTCACCTTTTACGATACGCGGAAAAATAGGCTTTCAACGACTGTGGAAAACGGATGTCACTTGGGATGACCCACTCCCTAAAGAAGAATGCGACAAGTGGAGGGACCTGATGTCCGAAGCGGAGGAGCTGCGAGCTCTAGAAATTCAGCGATGCTATGCAAGTAAGGATCAAGCAGTACAAGCATACAAGCTGCATGTGTTTGCAGACGCGAGTCCAACAGCATACGGAGCTGCAGCATACTTGGTACTAGTGTACAACGATGGAACAAAAGAGTCAAGGCTACTGACAGAAAAAAGTCGTGTAGCTCCAATCAAAGAGCTAAGTTTAGCAAGACTTGAGCTAATGGCAGCGGTGAGAGCATCAAGACTAAGCGACTACATCAAAAGTCACTTCGCCGAAAGAATTCAAGAAGCTGCCTGCTGGACCGACTCAATGATTGTACTTCATTGGATCAAAGGAACAAGCAAAAGGGATCCATTTGTTACCAACAGAGTCGCAGAAATAAGAGAGAAGACACGGCAAACGAGCTGGTCGTTCATTCAAGGTGAAGACAATCCGGCAGATCTACTCACACGGGGTATCAGCGCAAAGATGTTAATGAACTCGAAAATGTGGTGGCATGGACCCGAATGGGTTACCTCCGTGGAGCCGGAAAGAGCAAGCGTGATGCGCATGAATATACAGATGGGCTATCAACACGAAGACCAATGTCAAAGCTGCACAGCATCAACAGAGAATGAACCAATCTTGGAAATAAAAAATTATTCATCATACGGGCGACTTCTAAGAGTAAAAGCATGGATATTCATATTCATAAAGAACGCAAGAAAAGAACACCACGAGGAGCCGTTAACAGGAAAAGAGATTATAACTGCAGAGACATATTGGATACGACAAACACAAGTACTACTCAGGAAGACAAGTGGCGATGCTAAGTCAAGCACTAAACCCTTTAATATGAATGGACAAGAAGTATACTATGACGACAAAGGACTCATAAGACAGAAAGGACGCTTGCACTACAGCCAAGAATCAAACCGGCACGTCATCGTACTTCCACAGGACGAGTATTTCACGGAACTACTGATACGTCACGTTCATAAAATAATATTGCACGGCGGAGTTCAAGCCACGCTAGCGCAACTACGGGCTAAGTTTTGGATATTGCAAGGTCGCCAAGCTGTAAAAAGAGTTTTAAACGAATGCATAGTATGCAAGAGGCATAACACAAGACCAGCCACTCAAACTATGCCTCCACTCCCTACGGACAGAGTCAACGAATCGGGGCCATTTCAAGTCACAGGAGTTGACTTTACCGGAACACTTTACGCGAAAAGCAAAGACGAGATTGTGAAACAATACGTAGTAATTTTCACCTGCGCGGTAACGAGAGGACTACACTTGGAGTTGACCAACGACATGTCGACATCCAGTTTTTTTACAAGCTTTCCGGCGATTCGCCGCACGACGTGGTATACCTGTCATAATCTACTCGGACAACGCCAGGGCCTTTACAAAGGCCGAGAAGGAAATTGACGGAAAGCTTGACGCTGTTGGGCACAAACGGGTGAATGATTACTGCAATATACGCCAAATACAATGGAAAACAATAGCCGAGTGCGCCCCGTGGTGGGGAGGCTTCTACGAACGCTTCATACGGAGCCTAAAGACATCGATGCGAAAAATAATCTCAAGAAAAACTACTTCAGTGGAGGAGCTACGCACAATTGTAGCAGACGTTCAAGGAGCGCTCAACAATCGACCGTTAATTACGTGTATGGTGAACCTAATGAGCCCATGCCAATAACTCCTGCAGACATCATAGGCGGACGCCAACAGCTTCAAGACGGACAAACAAGACTATACAACGGAGACATTGAAAAAGCATGGCGAAGTAGATCCAAACTAGTGAAAGCTTGGTGGAAAAGATGACATCACAAATATCTTACGGAAATAGGAGCTATTGTCAAAGCCAAGACACGACAAGCGAAACCATTGTCCCAAGTCGATGTGGTTTTAATTGAAGACCGGGGTCCAAGGACATTTTGGAAAATGGGCCGAATTGAAAAAACTTACCCTGGACGCGACGGAGTAACAAGAGCTTGCTTACTTCGGACAGGCAACAAAGAGTTTCTCAGAAGATCCGTGAACAACATCTACCCTCTTGAAGAGTGTTTCAAACAGCCCGCCAAAGCCTATCTCTGTGCCAGTTGGGCGGGCGGGAGCTTGTAAAATATCATCATAAGGATACTCGAAGACGAAGAGCAAGAGAACGGCTCCTTGGCGCGAACGCACGCTATTTCACTTCTTCAATAAAACCGTTCATGTTCGAAGCAGTCACTGGTCTCGATCGTTTTAACACCAGGTTCAGTTTTCATTGGCGGCCTGTCCGGACCCAGAGATTTTTAGCACCCTCTGCCGCGTAGCAGGTCTGACCGCCACCTTGGTCAGATGCTCCTCAGCCACTGGCGACTGAGGGCCATGGGTTAATTGTCGGAGTCATGAGGGAGGTAGTGGCCGAATACTGCACCAGGGAGGCCAATTCCTGTTCTGGTGATCCTTAAGTTATACTTCATACCAATTCAATTTATTGCTCGACCCATGTTCATATTGACGAGACCCAGCCGTCGCCGTGGGCAGGATGCTATAACACCGTACTTTGCATAAACCAGCACATATTTTCTTTCTCCATACTATAACAGAATGGAATCGTGTAATGAGGTCACAATCTTGTATTAATAATTGCCTGTTTTTCATTGCTGTATTATCCTTCACTGTCACGCTTGTTGCATGTATTTGTATCCCTCCCTACTAGAGGCATGTGTCCGCAGAATTCATACAAATTAAATAAACACATACAAGCAAGAGAGAAGTTCACAGTAAGATGGAGGCTTGAAGTGAATAACTGTGATCGAACTAGAATGTCACTAGAGCCAGTTAATGTTTCAACAAGAGAATTTGTCTTGATCACGTCTCCCCTGAAACAGACAAGTCCCCTTGTCGATATGTTGCCTCAAGCTACAAGTATGCTGACAGAGGTGGCCTGAACTGAGCCTGCCTGCTTATTAATCCACTGAGCAATAATATAAAGTTTGTTCTAGCTCTTTCTCTCTCTCCAGCAACATTAATGTTTGTTTGACATGACAACAGTTAATCACTTAACACATATGTGAATACAAAATAGTGGCCGGAGCGAGGTAATGTTTCAATGTGCAATTGCGGCTGTTGAGTTAGTTGTGCCTTTCAGATATAAACTTTACTGGGAGCAGCTCTAAATTTCTGAACCCAACGAGCAAGAATCACTAGCTTTAAAAAACAAAATGTTAGTTTGTTCCGATATCACAACCGTAACCAATAGCCAGTTTTCCTTCTTTGTTTTTTTTTTTGTGCGTGTGTCAAAAAGGTTACGTTTCAGCTAGCTGCTTCATGATAATTGTAATGTACGGCCTAAATTTACAAACCGAAATAAGGCAACGTGACTGAGTATAGCAGCAGGTCATAGATAAGAAAGGCACACACAGATTCTTATGTAAAGCTAACTGTCAACTTAAGAAGCAATTGCTTGCTTACAGCCTGACAGTATGCACGGGTATAGACAAGTATCCCCCCTCTCATTAAAAAAATATCACTAATAATAAAAAGTAAAAACAAATAAGGAATGCAGCAATAGCAGTAAAAGAATATAAACTTATAACCAGGCTCAAAAAAAGGTGCTCATAAAATCTCAAGGATAAAAAAAAGAAAATACAGGTGCGGTCATCCACAACAAACACAGGGGTGCTTGTCAATCGGATAGCACAGGTCATTTTCTTGATCAAAGTGACATAGTGGTCAAAGGTATCGCTCCTGCTTGTCTCTAGTGAAATTGAAGGAGTGTGCATGGTAAAGAACCCCAAATTGTCAAAATTAATCCACAGTCCTCCACTATGACATGCCTCATAATTAGGTCATGAATCTGACATATAAGACCTCGCATTTTTTAATTGGAGGAGTGCTGACGCAAGTGTCATGGTGGTTTTCAATGGTCATAACTTTCATTAACACTCGTGACAGCTGGCGCTAGCAGTTCGGAGTGATGAAATTGGTGCTATGAAATTGAACTTTAGTTTGTGCTGTCGTATGTGTTCAGACAAATTGCTTGCTGAAAGCAATTTAATTGAACCTTTCTACTCTCTTGGCGATTCATTAAAACATATTTTGGTCTATCGAATATATACTTTACCACAAGACAAAGGTGACTGGTAAATTATGACTAAAACTAGAATGTTAACGTTGTTCTATGTGCTTTTTTGCAAGTCTTTTTCGCTCAAGCGTGCCAGTCACCAGGAAGCACATAGACAAGGCCTTGCTCGGGGCTGAAGCTACAACCCTGACACCAGCCCTCGTTGCAATTCTTCGAATTGTGAGTGAGCCTGACGTAAGGCACGACTGCAACCTTTAATACATATGCTCTTGCATAAGGATTAAGTACATCAACCTTTCCTCATTCAGTCATTCAGGCAGGAATCAATGTTTTGCAAGAATTTGAATTGAATTGAGTTTATTATGCAACAACAACAAGGTTGCGTGGTTGTATCCAACACTGCGAAAAATAAACAATAAAACTACTTTCAGTAACATGAGTGTTGGCCATGCTTATTACATAATTTGATTTTGTCATGCAGATAAATATGGCTCTTGAAATTCCACAAATGTCCATGGGTCCCATCACGCTGAGGTTAGGCCCCTGCACTCTAATTTTGTAGCCTGTTGCTTAATGCATATAACGTGCCTTGCGTAGCAGTAGCACAAAAATGGTTTTCATATAATATAAATCTATATATATATATATATATATATATATATATATATATATATATTAATGGGGTTTTACATACCAAAACCACCATCTGATTATGAGGCACGCCGTAATGGGGGACCCCTGCTACTTTATGAACCAGACATTATGGCAGTCATGGAAACCGGGCTCTCACCAACTGTACTCGACCAGGAATTCGCTCCCCCTAACTACTCTGTCATCCGAAAAGACAGATCATCTCGTGGCGGAGGCGTGGCGTTAATTCGGCGTTCCATTTCATATACACTGCTGCCTCATGTCCCGGACACAGAATCAGTTTTCTGCAAAATAATGTGCAATGGTACAAGCATAGTGGCGGGTTGCTTTTATCGTAGCCCATCCTCTCGTCCCGAATGCATAGTTCCCACCCACGAATTTCTTCCGCAACGTGTCCGTAGCTTATAAGTTATATTAATGGATGATTTTCACCAGAGGTTCTGAGGCTTTCTTCGATTTAATGCTAAATTTCAACCTCCATCAAGTTGTTTTATGCCCAACGCGTGTTCAAGGAACAGCCACCAGTATATTAGATCTAATACTTATTAGTAGTCACCTTAGCTTTATCAACGCTCAAGTTGATGTTGTAGAGGGTATTTCGGACCACAGAGTGCCCATCGGCCTGTTACCACTCGATCATAGCTTACACTTTCAATCAATAGTAACACATGTTCCGAACTTCAGTCACGCAGATGATGCCAGCGTATTAACTTATTTATCTCATGAATCTTATGAGTTCATGGAATTAAACTGTGATCCTGTCACAACTGTAAATGACCTCTGGCTACGATTCAAGCACATTGTTTATCACTGCATGAATTACTTTATTCCACTACGGCTTACACGGCCCCAAAGAAATAACCCTTGGATACCAAGAGAAATTCTACACGCAAAACAAAAAAGCTAAGCGACTAAGGAAAGCGGTAATGAAAACGCGCTGCTGTGCGAATGTATCAAAAGTAAAAACAGCCATTTCAAACTTCAAGACCAAAACAAAACAAGGAAAAGAAGATTACTTCAATGTAACGCTACCGTCATTCATTACTGGTAACCCGCAGAGGTTCTGGAAGCATTTCCGCCCTAGGAAAACAGGCAGTCCTGAACTAACATTAGAACAGAAAAAGGCAAAGTCGAATATATACAACTTTTTCCACTCTGTCTTCACAAAAGATAACGGAAAAATCCCGCATCATTTACCCCCCGATATCATGGGTATCAACCCAATTGATATAAGTGACGAAGGAATATTTAGTCTTTAGCTCGAACTACACCCAAAAAAATCTTCGGGGCCAGAGGACGTCCCCAATCCCTTTCTTAAGCGATATGCAGAATGGTGCAGCAAATACCTTGGTTTGGTTTTCCGCAAAAAATCTCGTCGTATCAGAGCTTCCAGGCCATTGGAAAAAAGCTAAAATAACACCGATTCCCAAAGCAGGAATAACGGTGACCCTTCAAACTTCAGACCAATATCGTTAACCAGCATGTCGTGCAAAATATTTGAATATATAATCTGAAAACATTTAACCGTTTTCTTGGAGACGAACGGCATTTGGCATCTTGCCAGCACGCGTTCCGTAGCAGATTATCAACTATAACGCAACTAACAGAGCAGTAGCGCACCCAGGATCTCTTCCGGGGGGGGGGGGGGGGGGGCACAGTGTGCCAATACCATCTAAACAGCACTAATTTCAATTTCTTCACGGGAAATTGTCAAAAATGCGCTTTTTGCGTACTCGCAGACGATTACGCCTCTTACATCTTCGTTGCAGTATACTCAAAGGCACAAGGAAAGATTAGGGGTTATACAAAAGGGTGGGTTAACTCGGCCTCAGGGGGGGGGGGGTTACAACCCCCGAATCCCCCCCCCCCCCCGGTCGGTGCGCCACTGTAACAGAGGTTGTTCATGATTTAGCACTGTCTATTAACAACTGTGCGCAAACAAATATCGTACTACTAGACTTTTCTAAGGCCTTTGATTGCGTATGTCACAACAAATAATTGCAAAGCTCCGAAATATCATTGGAGATGAATTATTAACACGTTCTATTGAAGACTTTTTAACTGACTATTCCCAATATGTCCCGTTTGAGCAAGTACCAACACAAACCCTGCCTGTCACGCCCGGAGTACCACAAGGCTCCATTCTGGGGCCTTTGTTATTTCTTATTTTTATTAATGATATCACAGACAATATATCTTGCAACATTAGGCTCTTCGCTGATGACTGCATTATTTACAAAAAGATTAACAGTCATTCAGATCACCTTGCACTAACTGATTCCTTAAACCATCTCTCCAACTGGTGTGACATGTGGCAAATGTCGATGAACCCCCAAAAAACAGTATGTATGATGATAACCCTAAAGAAAGAAGTTATGAAATATGATTACAGCATTAAAGGCACTAGGCTTCAAAAAGTGAATGAACAAAATTATTTAGGTGTCACGATTGCGTCAAACCTAAAATGGGATGCACATATTTCTAATATTACTTCAGTTGCTCTGCGCAAGCTGTTTTACCTTCGCAGATGCCTCCGACTGGTCCTCAATCTACCAAGCTTCTAGCCTATACTACCCGTGTTAGACCGGTATTAGAATACGCTAACACAGCACGGTTTCCTTGTACAGTCAATAGCATCAAAAAACTAGAAAATGTACAGAGAAAGGCTGCAAGATTCATCTGCGACAAATATAAGCGCACTGATTCTCCCACAAATATGTTAACAAGTTCTGGCCTCCAAACACAGGGGATTAGAGCAAAACAAGCGCGCCTGAAATTTATTTTCAGCTACTTCACAACTATTACAAAATTGACATATCATTGTACATTCATCCATCAGAATCCCGCGTGACCCGGTACAAACGTTCACACACACTGACAGTAGTCTTACCACAATGACACTTTCAAGCATTCTTTTTTCCCACTTGCTATCAGGGATTGGAATTGTTTAGATCACTTAGTTACTAATGCGAACTCATTATCGGACTTTGCCTAAAAAATAACAAGTATCATCTGGTAATGCAGTAGCGCTCTCAGCCCCAGAGGCATTTCACCATCATTGGAAGATTCATATTAGTGGCCAAGCGCTCACTACGGAGTGTTTTGAAGTTTGCTGTTATTTGCCTGTGTACCATTCCATTTCATGTATAATTTCTGTTATCTGTTGCTTTTGGTTACTTTGTGTTATCTGAGGATAAAAATGTGTGCTTTCAATATTATTTCTATTATAAGTGTGTATAAGCTATGTGTGGTACAAATGTGTTGTCGATAGAATTTCAGCTCGGTGTTCCTTCCTAATTATCATTCAGCAAACTTATTTGGATACCTTTTAATCTTATACTTTTGTGATGACTGTCATTGCATTGGATTCCTGTTTCTGTTTTGCCGTGTGGTGCTGATGTATTATTCCACCTGTATGTACAATCTGTACGCCCACCTGCTATGGTCTCGGAAGAGACTAGCGGTATTGAAAAATAAATTTGGACCACAGGGGGTTCTTTAATGGGCACCTAAATGTAAGTACACAGGTGTTCTCTGTATTTCGTCCCCATCGAAATGCAGCCACCATGGTCGGGATTCGATCCCGCGACCTCGTGCTCAGCAGCTCAGCACAATAATCACTGAGCAACCACGGCAGATTTCGTATAATCTGTGGCCATATTTCACACCATTATCAGTTTGAATTAAAATATCTGAAGAACCGCATGGCGCTTACAACACATTTGAGTTTTTGGCAGTTTATGAGAAAACCACTCGATTCATTGCGAAGACTCAGACTGTAGAGTGGGAATTCTTACAATTTTTCCGTGACTCGTGTCGCTTAGATGCATGTAATACAGCTTTTACTTCATTAAAAAAGTTCAGACCGGAAACAGTTCTGTCACACAGCCTCATATTTGTGGCTGGCAGGGTATTGCATGAAAAAACATTCAGAAAGTCACTACAGAATCTGGATAATGCTCACAAATATATTCAAGCACTGAGCAATGTGCATGGTTTGTTTAGTTAGTGCTGAAACCAACCCAAACCTAAGCACCTCCAAATGTGCAAGCACAAGCTCGTGCAGGTTCACCAGTTCTACACTTCGTAGCATTCAGCCATAGACAAGGCAACCTAAAGTTTGCCGGCATGCCAACAGTGCCGATTGCTCCCCTGGTGGAAGGATGGAAGTGTCGAAAGTCGTGGCTGGGCCAGCGCGTTCCCGTGTTCTCTACGGCGCGAGCGATCGCGCGCGGTCTTTTCGCGACGGCGACCGCGACCTCACCAGCCAGGAAAGGTGGCACGCAATACTGCTGTGTTCTTGATTGCCACCATAGGCGGAAAGTTTTCATTTGTGCGAGGGGGAGGGGGGGGGGGCTGGGGCCTCATCAGCTTTTCGAACCCCACCCATGTATGTATATATATATATATATATATATATATATATATTGTGAGACGACGCCCGGGACGAAGGCAGAGCTCTTCTATTGTCACACAGCGCAAGACAGCCCACGAACACCCACCCGACAAAATGATGATGATTATGAGGATGGGTATATACACATGAAGACGATGATGAACTGCACAGTTAGCGCTCACACTAACTTCCCCCCCTCACGAAAGCGGCCAGTAAGGCAGCGAGTCAGAAACGGTCGGAACGCCGAAGATACGGCTTCAGGCGAGAGACGTGAACAATTTCAGTGCTGCGGCAACGGCGGTCAGTAACCGAGGTAACAGGAGCTGCGCGATAGTTCACGGCAGATGTTCTTTCAAGCACGGTATATGGGCCGCGATACCTGTGAAGAAATTTTTCACAGAGCCCTCGCACTCGAACAGGTGTCCACAGGAGCACTTCGTCGCCTGGTCGGAACGAAATGACACGACGGGTCGCATCACAACGGACTTTCCTCTTGTCCTGAATAGTCGCGGTGTGGGCGCGCACAATTTCGCGGCAGTGGGCGACGCGGGCGGCGAACTTCTCTGGTAGAGATGTGGATCGAACAGAAGGCGTAGAGAGAAAGGTGGTGTCGAAAACAAAAGACGGTGCACGGCCGTACACGAGGAAAAGGGGGCTGTAGTGTGTTGTGCGTTGAACGGTAGTATTATATGCAAACGTGACGAAAGGAAGTATAGTGTCCCAGTTTGTGTGGTCGGGTTTCACGTACATGGAGATCATGTCGAACAGAGTTCGATGGAAACGCTCGGTATATATAAGACCATTGGTCTGGGGATGGTACGCAGAGGTGGTCTTATGGATGGTGTTTTAGGCTTGCAGGACTTCAGCAAGAACATGGGAAAGAAATGTCTTGCCACGGTCACTTAGAAGAACGCGAGGCGCACCATGGCGCAAGATAATGGCTTGCAGGACAAACTCGGCGACCTTAGAGGCTGCACCAGAAGGAAGAGCTGCCGTCTCAGCGTAGCGAGTGAGATGGTCCACGGCAGTGATAATCCAGCAGTGACCCGCGGGTGTAAGAGGAAGGGGTCCGTATAAGTCGATGCCCACGAATTCAAAGGGAACGGACGGGCACGGCAATGGTTGTAAAGGGCCGGCGGGAAGAGAGGTCGAACGTTTTCGATGTTGGCATGACGCACACGAACTGACGTACTTGGCAACACTAGTAGACAGGCCAGGCCAGAAACAGCGAGTCTTAGTGCGGTCGTAGGTTTTATGAAATCCTAAGTGGCCAGCCGTTGCGTCGTCGTGAAAAGCTTGTAAAATTTGCAGTCGCAGTGAGCGAGGGACGACTGCGACCCATCGGTGTCCGGTAGGGTGGTAAACTTGCCGAAATAATGAGCCATCATGATGTTTGAACCGTGCCAGTTGTCGTCTTAAGCGGCTGTTGGGAGGACGGGATAAGCCAGTGAGCCGGTCGATAATTGTGCGGCAGTACGTATCTGCACGTTGGAGGGAGGCGAGGTCTTCTGAGGACAGAATGTCGACCGAGGTCACGAACCGTACCAGGGCCATGGTTGTGGTCGGTTGGCTGGGCGGTGCCGAACGGAGGGAAGGTGAGACAGGGGCATTTGGTGACAGCGGGCAACGAGATAAAGCGTCAGCATCTTGATGTTGCCTGCCAGACCTATATGTGACAGTGTACTCGTACTCCTGCAAACGCAGAACCCAACGGCCGAGGCGTCCGGACAGATTCTTCAGGGAGTACAACCAACACAGAGCATGGTGGTCAGTCACAATTGTGAATTGGCGGCCATATAAATAGGGGCGAAACTTTTGTATGGACCATACGATGGCGAGGCATTCTTGTTCGGTGATAGTATAGTTTCGCTCAGCAGGAGAAAGAGTACGAATAGCGTAGGCCACGACTTGCTCTTCAGACGCGTGGTTCCGCTGAAGCAGGACAGCGCCTATTCCATGCCCACTTGCGTCAGTGTGGAGGACAGTAGAGGCTGTGGGATCAAAGTGACGAAGCACAGGTCCTGATGTGAGGCATCGCTTGAGGGTCTGAAAGGCGGCTTCACATTCATCCGTCCAGGTAAAGGGTATGGTCGTGGTCAGGAGTTTATGAAGAGGAGCTGCGATAGTCGCGAAGCCACGGACAAAGCGGCGGAAGTACGATGCTAATCCGAGAAAGCTGCGAAGGGTTTAGGTGTGGTTTCTGTTGGGAAATGCTGTACACCAGCGATCGTGTCGGGATCTGGATCAATGCCGTGCTTGCTGACCACGTGACCTAATACTTCGATGCTGCGGCTCGCAAATCGACACTTCTTAGGACGAAGGCAGAGCTCTTCTATTGTCACACAGCGCGAGACAGCCCACGAACACCAACCCGACAAAATGATGATGATTATGAGGATGGGTATATACACTTGAAGACGATGATGAACTGCACAGTTAGCGCTCACAATATATATATATATATATATATATATATATATATATATATATATATATATACAGGATGCCCCAGCTATCCTGCAGCACGATTTAAAAAAAGAGGAACGGCTTTACGCGAAGCAAACTCAGTGCATATTGTTTCCAGTATGGTGGAGTAGCCGCCAGTAATTTTTTCGTTACTGAGATTTAATAAGGTAGTCGTAATTAATTATCTAACTCGAGAAGTACGGTCCTATTATCAAAGTGTGAATGAGAAAGTTCTAGAGCAACCTGAAAAACTCCCGATACAGCTTTCTGTTGCTCAATACGTGCTAGATAAATGTATTTTTCCGAGCGTGAAAGAATCCCGTGAATACACGCAAAGTGCCTCGAGCAGCCAGTCGCGCCGCAATTCTGCGTGTACTCGCGGGCGTCTTTCACACTCGGAAAAACACATTTATGTAGCGCGTATTGAGCAACAGATAGCTGTATCGGGAGTTTTTCATGTCGCTCTACAACTTTCTCATTGACACTTTGATAATTAGGACATTACTTATCGAGTTATATAATTAATTACAATTACCTAATTAAATCTCAGTAAAGAAAAAATTACTGGCGGCTACTCCACTGTACTGGAAACAATACGCACTAGGTTTGCTTCGTGTAACGCCATTCCTCTTTTTTTAATCGTGCTGCATGATAGCTGGGACACCCTGTATATATGTATATATATTGTGAGCATTATATTACCCCTTCATCTTCTCCACCTGTATATATTCATCATCATGGCCAGCGTCATTCTCTTCAGCGCGCGGCCTGCATAATAAGCCGTCGAGGTTGGACAGCTGTCTCGAAAGTGGTGGAGGCTGCTCTCAATCCCTTGGTCCTCTACGACTTCGAGTTTCCCTGGAGCTTCGTTCAGGTGACCGCTTGCTCCGCCTTTCCGCCACCATGCCCCAAGAAGATCCACCAGGAGCCCCCAGCGTCACCGTCTCTGCCCCACCAGCCGTTCCTTCATAGACCGTCAGCACGTGGCAGCGCGATCCCACCATGTTCGTTGGCCTTCCTAGTGAAGACGCTGACGACTGGCTGGACGATTATGACCGAGTGAGTGAGTCTAACCGGTGGGATGATTTTCACAAGCTTCGGAACGTCGCATTCTACCTCACTGACGTTTCCAGGACTTGGTTTCTTAACCATGAGACTTCCTTGCCTGACTGGGCGGCATTCAGACACCAGCTTCGGCAAATATTCGGCGCCCCAAACGTCCGCTCTGAGGTCGCTAAGAAAAAGCTTGATGCACGCATGCAACTTCCCGGGGAAACATACACCTATTATATCGAGGACGTCCTCGCCCTTTGTGGCTGTGTTGACGCAGCCATGACTGAATCAGATCGTGCTCGTCATATACTCAAGGGCATTGCCATCGTCGCGTTCAACGCACTGGACATCAAGAATCCCAATACCGTTAACGATGTTATCGCGACTTCCTAGCATCTGGACGCCCTGCAGGCCATCCGTTTACAACCTGTCGCCTGTGACACGCCTCCTTCCTCGGATATCTGCGTGTCCTGATTCAGGCTCTCATACGCGAAGAGCTCCAAGTGTATGGCCTGCTCAGTGCTCCTGTTCTTCAGCCGCAATCTTCGGTTCCTGGCCTGCGCGGCATCATCAAAGAGGAGCTGTCCTCCATGACCTGCACTGTGGAATGTGCCCCTCCTTCGCCGTCGATCTCGTATGCTCAGGTGGCGGCTATACAACCAACGTTCGTTCAGACAACGTCTCCTGCTCCTGCTACTCCCAACTATCCGGCGACTCTGGCACCTCGTGCACCTGCCACAGCATTTTACCCTACCCGGCCTACGCCCCGCCCTATTTGTTATTATTCCGGTATTCGCGGGCACATAGCGCGCTTTTGTAGAAGACGACAACAGGACGAACGCCATGGTTACGATGTTTACGAGAGAGACCCGTTCCTTCCTCCAAGTCTCTACCAGCGCCGGCTTTCCCCACGCTCACTTACTCCGCCTCCAAATCCCGAAGCGCCTCGCAACTACCGTCCAGGGTGCCGCCGCTCGCCTTCCCCTCGCCTTCCCCTCTCCGATGCTCGACATCACCTCTGCTACCTGCCTCGCGCACTCCTGTCTACCGATCGGAAAACTAGATGGTGCAGTTTTTGGAGGGAAAGCTACATGGCCCGCACAGACTACAATTCCTCCAATGTGCCTGGCCAATACTTTATTAGTGTGTGTAGAAGGTGTACCAGTTCCAGCATTGATTGATACGGGCACAGCTATTTCTATTATTCACGCTGACTTGTGCTTTGGTCTACGCAAGTTTACTACACCTTACAATGGAGCTATTCTACGTGGCGCAAATAATGTTGTGGTTCGGCCATCGGCGCAATGCACCGTTCGAGTTTCGATTGACGGGATTCACCACCATATCCAGTTCGCAGTGTTGACTTCCTGTGCTCACATGCTTATACTAGGGTGGGACTTTCTCTCTTCGGTATCTGCTTTCATTTCGTGCCGTCAACGCCTCGTTAACTTAACCGAGACCGACAATTCTGACGACGTGCCCGAACCGCGGCTTCGCTTACGAACTGCTGACAATTGTATGGTGCCTCCTGGCCGCGAACAACTTCTTGTAGTTAACTCTGACATCGCCGACGGTGACGTTTTAGTTGTACCATCAGCTCGAAGCCTATCCAAAGGGATTGCTCTGGCACCTAGCCTTGTTCGCTTCACCAACGCACGGCCACTTTGGCTGTACTCAACACAAACACTGAGCCAGTACTTCTTCTTAAAGGCGCTGTTGTAATTTGCCTCTTGACCCGCCGTGGTTGCTCAGTGGCTATGGTGTTGGGCTGCTGAGCACGAGGTCGCGGGATCGAATCCCGGCCACGGCGGCCACATTTCGATGGGGGCGAAATGCGAAAACACCCGTGTACTTAGATTTAGGTGCACGTTAAAGAACCCCAGGTGGTCCAAATTTCCGGAGTCCCCTACTACGGCGTGCCTCATGATCAGAACTGGTTTTGGCACGTAAAACCCCATAATTTACAATTTGCCTCTTGGACACGCAGCCTGTCTCTGTACTTACCTCGACTACTGCTGCTTCACAAGCACCCACAGCTATAGATACGGTTCCTGCTTCTGTTCTCGCTAGTGCAATCAGCACTGATCTAACGCCACAGCAGAAGGAGGAGTTACTGGCGTTGTTATCCAAGCATAAAAACTCCTTCGACGTGCACTCTCCTCTTCTGGGTCAGACTTCTGCAACGGCTCATCGCATACACACAGATGGAACTTCCATCGTGCGCCGGCGGCCATATCGCATTTCTTCCGCCGAACGCCATATCATCGATACCCACGTTGCCGACATGCTGAAACGAAGCATCATCCGCCCTTCCTCAAGCCCTTGGTCGTCACCTGTCGTTTTGGTGCGTAAGACGGCTCAGTGCGATTTTGCGTAGACTACCATTCCTTGAACAAAATAACCCGCAAAGATGTATATCCACTGCCCCGAATCGATGATGCGTTAGATTCATTACAAGGCGCGGAGTATTTCACCAGCCTTGATCTATGCTCCGGATACTGGCAGATCCCCATGCACGAAGCAGACAAGGAAAAAACTGCTTTTGCCACACCCGATGAACTTTACGAATTTAACGTAATGCCTTTCGGCCTGTGTAATGGTCCCGCCACATTTGAGCGGATGATTGACACTGTACTACGGGGCATAAAGTGGAAGACTTCTTATGCTACCTTGACGACATCGTCATATTTTCGTCGACCTTCCATCAGCACTTGCAGCGCCTCGACGAAGTCTTGACATGCCTCTCTGCTGCTGGCCTTCAGCTCAATACAAAAAAGTGCCACTTCGCCAGCAAAACCATTAAAGTACTCGGACACCTTGTCAGCAAGGAGGGCATTCGACCTGAACCGATAAGATTACCGCTGTTTGGCGCTTCCCCAGGCCTCAACGCGCCAAAGACTTGCGTAGCGTCCTTGGCCTAGCTTCCTATTTCCGGCGCTTCATACGTTACTTTGCCGCCATTACGGCGCCGCTACATCAACTACTTCCTTCTGGAGCTCCCTACGTATGGTTAGAGGAATGCCAAACTGCTTTTGACGCCCTCAAGCGTGCCCTCACGTCCGAACCTGTGCTTTGTTATTTCGACAACACCGCACCCACTCTTCTACATACTGACGCCAGCGGCCATGGTATCGGCGCTGTTCTTCTGCAACGTGAGCAAACTTCCGAAGAACGTGTGGTCGCATACGCAAGTCGCACGCTAACAGCTGCAGAGAAAAATTATACGATTACCGAGCAAGAATGTCTTGCCGTTGTTTGGTCCGTCCAAAAATGCCGGCCTTATCTGCACGGCCGCCACTTTATGGTCGCTACTTATCACCACGCATTGTGCTGGTTGGCGACGCTAAAAAATCTAACGGGACGTCTTGGCCGTTGAATACTTCGTTTACAAGAATAAGACGTCGACGTCACCTACAAGTCTGGAAAGAAACACCAGGATGCCGATGCTCTCTCTCGTTGTCCTCTACCACTGTCTTCAAACACTGCCTGCTTACCACCTTCCATGAGCAACCCGCCGGACGTGTCTCCTGCATTTCCTTCACTCGCAGCTCTCGACCGGCTCCCACCCAGCCATTCTCATACGTTTGCAACTCGCCAACGTAGTGACTCCTACTGCCACTCCGTTATGGAACGTATTCGGGGATCCTCTCGCACACCTAATGCTCGATTCCGTCGGCAGTTGAAGAACTTCAAGATCGAAAATTCGGTGCTATACCGGAACGTGTTTCATCCCGAAGGACACCGTTGGGTTCCTGTAGTTCCCCGATCACTTCGGGCCCAGATACTGGAGACCTTTCACGACGATCCCACTTCCGGGCACTTTGGTTTCCATAAAACCTATGAGCGAATTCGCAGCCCCTTCTCTTGGCCTGGACTTGCAACAAGCGTAGCAAAATACGTGGCTTCCTGTTCGATCTGCCAACACCGCAAACGACTGACCTCACCTCCGGCTGGACTACTACAACCTGACCCGTGTCCTGAAGCTTCTTTCGCAGTCGTTGGTATCGACCTGTATGGATCACTACCCTTATCGGGTGGCGGTAATCGATGGATTGTCACAGCTGTAGGCCACTTGACACGGTACGCTGAAACAGCCACACTACCTTCCGGTTCCGCAGCGGAGGTTGCATCCTATTTCTTGGAAGCCATCTTTTTACGACACGGAGCCCCACGTATCCATTTGAGTGACCACGGCCGGACCATTCTGTCTAAACTTCTCGACGATGTTCTCCGTGCGTCCAATACCATCCATAAAACGACTTCCAGCTATCACCCTCAAACTAATGGCCTCACAGAGCGCTTTCATCTTACGCTGTCCGACATGATTTCAATGTACATTACCCTGACCACACCAATTGGGATGTTATTCTCCCATTCGTCACCATCGCTTACAACACGGCCGTCCAACGCACAACGGGGTACTCGCCCTTTTTCCTTGTGTATGGTCGTCAACCGATCACTGTACTCGACGTCTCTTTCTTTGGTGTCCCCGTGCCCTCGTCCACATCAATCTGTGAGCAATTTGTTAGGCGCATTGCCCAGTGTCGCCAACACGCCCGCCTCAACACCGACGCCAGTCAACAAGACCGCAAAACTCGCTAGGATGCATCCCACCGTGTCGTTTCCTTCTAGCTTGGAGACAAAGTGTTGCTGTGGACTCCAGTTCGTGTTCCTGGCTTATGCGAGAAATTTCAGTCCCGTTTCGTCGGGCCCTACACTGTTCAGGAACAGACTTCGCCATTTAACTATCCTGACACTCCCGTTGTTACGCCTTTGGACGGCCGCTTCCATACCACGAGATTGTACATGTTTCACGTTTAAAGCCTTTCATACGGCGCTCGCCGCCATAGCCAGCGGCCAGGAGGCCGCTTCAATGCGCGGGGGTAATTGTGTGAGCATTATAGTACCCCTTCATCTTCATCATCTGTATATATTCATCATCGTGGCCAGCGTTATTTTCTTCAGTGCGCGGCCTGCATAATAAACCGTCGACGTTTAACAGCTGTCTCGTAATATATATATATATATATATATATATATATATATATTACTGTTAATAACAATTACACTGGAAACCTAATGTGACCTCGAAAGATTCTTCATTGAAGTGACGGGCTTATATGAGTTTGCAAGACCACCTCCGAGTAGGAGACAATTCAGTTTTACAGCCTGAGTCCCCTCGCACCGCCAAGAGACTCGCTTCTCTTGGTTGAGCCATGCGACAAGTGGATTCAGTTAAACACGTTAGGGAGATATACGTTTTTTGTGCGTATTAAGTCACACAAATAGACATCTATAAAAAAGCAATGTAATGCCTTGTAAAGTTTTCATATAACAGATACAATCAAGAAATCTTTTTCTGATGAAAGGTCAGTTATTGAGACGATAAAACATAACATATATAGACATTGAACGACATATAAGAATTTCTGAACACAACTTATGACTAGAATTATTAGCATAAGTAAAATGTGATTCCATAACGCCATAGTTTCATTACATGTGAAAGCATGCCTTATGCCACTGGTTTCATTTAATTTCCGGAGGCAGAATAAAGGATTATAGAGTAAAAATTATCAGGCGCCGAAATAAATAAACATATTGACAAGTAAATAAATAAGACAGCGATATCTCAGAAGCGCGAAAGCACTCGATAGCGAATATAGGAACAGCATGGATTGTGTTATTAAGCGGCAAATGTAGCATATGACGAATAAAAATTAATAAGGAAAATGTACACAAAGACTAAGGATAGAGAAGGGAGTTGTACAAATAGCGCAACCACGCGTCCTTTCTTACCGAAATGCCCTCACTCTGCTTGCGCTCTTATGGACCCCATTTTCGTTGCTTTGTATAACTTTTTACGTTGTTTTCTAAGTCAGGTTGTTTGATTTGACTTGTAAGTTGGTGCCTTTCTCTCGCCTATTAAAGACATCAGTTCGTCGTCTGATGCGATTATTTCACCATCATTGAAAAAGTGTTCGTTCCGGCACTTGATCTGGAAACGAAGTCGTCGGCAATCTTATTCAAAGTGATTTTGCGGGAGAGTTCTTTGTGGGCGTGCAAAATTGCCAGATGGTTTAAACGGGCTTGTCCAGTCGTCGACCGCAAGTATTTTTCAGTAGCCGAAGGCAAGAAAAGGACCTCTCGCATGTGGTCGACGAGCCCGGTATGGCCAACGCAATTTCTTTACCTTGGCCATTGAATTCCGGCAAAAGGTTTCGCAGGTGTTCGCCCTTGCCCTCCGCAAACATGTGCACGACGTCCCCGAATGTGTACAATGATGCCGACCTTTGCTGGCTTAAAATGTAAATCAGCATATCTCCGTGCAAAATAAGGCGTCCTGGTTCAAGGTCGTCACCGTATAACTATGTTATATATGCTTCGTCTTCCTTCCTTATGCCAAGCTGCTCAATGTGGGACTTATGCTGCCACATATCAGGTGGATACCTGTTGTTTTATGAAGACAGCTCTGTGTCAAGTACTTCATAGAACCTCAGGGCGGTACACGTCACTCGCTCATGGAAACACGTGAGCTGGGGAACCTTCTTGATAGCGGCGTGGAGTCTTCTTTCGCCTAGCGGCTAGAACACATGGGTCCTCAACTCCTACTTTTCCTGCCTCTGCCATACATACGCGGACCACGCGCTTCATTTTGGAGTTAATCTGCGCCGAGTTCAAGCATGGACCATCCGAGATGGCTCGTGCCTTTGCGTGCGCTGTCTCCCCGCGCGCATAGTGTTATGTTTCCTATGGTGCTTATACGGTGAAAAATACGCTTCCTTTTCAGCGTCAGACGGGTTCTGCCGAAGTACCGATAAGCGAGGTGCCCACTGTTGGTTTTGTCGTTGGTGCGCATGCTATGTTTGTAGCCGGTGCACACTGCAACTTCCGCCGCCGCGGTAGAAGCGAGTTCGACGCCTGTTTTCTATTTCTCCTTTTATTTCGACAGCAATTATATCGACACTCCAGGCAAATTTTCGCTGTCGTCGTCGCCGTGATATTCCGTATAAAGTCCAAAAGTCATATGAGTGAGCGACCCATGCACTGCGGATGCGAGAAAAATCCCGTAACATTGAGCCGAAAAGGATGGCGGCTTGATAGACATTATCTTCCCACGTGCTCAATATTCGGGTTAGTTGAAGGTCACGTGATCAAATGCGCGCATGGGGAGGAGAGCATGCGTCTTCTCAGCTAGCCCTGCCGCAGCTGAAAATTACTGTGTGCGGTTGACGCTTACGTGGCCCGCGTGCCGTATCCAATTGTTGGTAATCATTGGGGGGCGCACTGATCAAGGGCGAGCAGGGATGGCTGCTAACTTCATGTGCGCTGTCTTCCTTCTTAGGCTGTTTTTTCCGCGCCCCAAGCGTTGCATATCACATAGCCTAAATTAAGAGACAGGGGTAATTGGAGATCACTGACAGAGGCCGTCCTTTAGTGGATGTAAAAATATGCATATGATGATGATGAATGTAATTTTCGGATTCGCGGCGAATCTCATGGATGTACGAACCATTCGCCCCCGCTGCCGGCGTTCTTGATAATGCCAGCGTTGTGAAAGCGACTGCTCGTGGTCATTCAGCGGGACATTTACAGGTTTACATGGTCCGTGCATTGCACGATGTTTCTTATGTTAATTATTAAGTAAATGTTACTACAATTCATATAGGCGATATAACCAACGTACAGACTCGTGTGAGAGCCGCATTTTTTGCCGCGATTTTGATGAGCCTTACGTGGGACTGGGCAATAATTTTTCCAACTACGAGTATGAAATCCGCCGTAAACCTCCGCGATCGCCTCCACTCGAAATCTATAGCCGTGTAACAGTTCAGAAGGCAGCGGCATTTTCCCCTCAAAGCCGGATGCACACGAGCATCCACCAATGGGCGTGCATTCTATACTGATGTCATGAGCCGGATGGCCGGTGACCCCGCTGACAGAGGACTTGGCAGCCGGCGCTTCGAGCTGGGCCGAGTCGCGTCAGCGGGACTATTTCCTTAGCCGCGGTGGAAATTGGCTGCTGCACTTCAGTGATCAGGGCGGGGTGCCTCTCCTGTCTTCTTAAGTTACAACCGAATTTTTTTATATAGTTCTGAGGCGTGAAAGTACGCTGCGTGGGAAAATTCGCAGTGGAGCGCGATCTAAATCAGCGCTGAACGCGATTGCTTCTCGGTTGGATTTTTAAAAAAAATTATTTGCTTTCAAATTGGGGGTGTGGCCCATACACGGATCTATACAGGAAGAATCTTTTTCGTCTAATTGTCTTATGCTTCGCTATCCCTAATACTACTTCGCCTTTGCGGCAGAACTGCAGCCTCTTTTTTTCTGAGTCCCAGTAAAAGCTCTGCTGCGCATGACTGCTATAGTGATTCTGATTTCGAGTGAATCCGGCTTGCCCTCACTTCGGTTACTAAGTTAATCGTATATATGTATGACCTCTGCATGCATGTTGCGATGTTTCCATCCCCAATAAATGTTGTAAATTATTATGTTTTTTTTTCTTGTGTCGCTAGCATTACCTACTGGAAAGAGAAGGAATGATGAGACACATATCATTCACGTGCATTTCACACATCGTTGATAAAAGACTCTGCCGAAGGGGTCACTGAAGTCTGCAGGTCTTTTTCAGTGTCAAAAAAGCGCGCAACGCAATTTGTAGCGAGTTGAACATACAGCAACATATTCATCCTCTAGACATAGGCTACCCATATCATTAGAAATAATTGTAAGTTGGCTACCTCTTTCTCTTTAAAAATATCATAAATTTTGTCCTATGTACACATTGAAACATAATGTGTATATGCACGGTGCTCACGCCGGAAATTAAGATAACGTGTCGAAGTGAAAAAATACGGATGAGGGAGCCGCCGTGGGTGCTTCTAATGCGCTGGTTTCCTATTGTCAGGATTTTCAGAAATAAAGCGAAACTATGAATAAAAGCCGCGCACTCACGGGTCAACAATGATGCAGGTAGCTTTTTGCCACAATAACATTTCAAGGGAAAATGTAGAGACAAGTCGAAAGAAACCATAAGCGATTTGGGTAACAGGACTCTGGTAATCCAAAATCAAAAATGAAGGCTGACTAATGGAGTAGCACACGAGGAATAAAGATTTCTGTATACCGCCGCGACGACGCCTAGGGCGAACTAGTGAGGCTAACGTCCCGTGACGGACCAAGCTGCTCCCTGTCAACCACAAAATTACCCGATGCCTTGATGCTACGCTACTCAAGTCATGCTTTCAACTCGTATTGTGACCTGCACACTGACCGGCTCTTCAGGGACCCCAAACGCACGCCGACCACGACTCCTCCAAACGCTCACTCGCCTTTCGCTCCCCCAACCCCCTCTGATGGCTTTTCTTTTTTTTTTCTTTCCTTTTTTATAATTTTTTTGCCACTTTCTCGCTCTCCCGCTCTTGTCCCCTCGTCTTAGAAACCGCGCCTAGCCAGTCAAGCGCAGGCGCTCATTTTCTTTTCAGTCTCTCCCTTTACAGCCAGCCACAGCGGACATCGACGTGACGTCACTCCACTAACCCTTTAAAACTAACCCGCCGAGGATGACGAGGCCGCCTTTGACGAAGATAGGTCCTCCTATCGAAACGTTGGCCAGCCTTTCTGAGGCACCTTATCCCTGTTTATAATCCTTATTCCTTGGACTCTGGTAATGAAATTTTAAGAGTGGGAGTGGGGCTTCGGCATCGCCAGGGAGGGCACAGCCCCCCCCCCCCCCCCCGGAAAACACCAGGGGGGCTCGAGCCCCGGAGCCCCCCGTAGTTGGCGCCTATGATTGCCACAAGAGTCTCGAAGGGCCGAAAGGCGCCCGTGAAGTCCTACATAATTACGAGGAGGTGGTACGAGAAAGACAGCCGATAAGCGTGGATAACTGCAGTGCGCCGAGTCAAGTAAGTCACGTACTTTCGCATTCGCGTGCAATATCATGGCAGCTAGATAAAAACGCAGTTGTAATATGCCTGTATTTAGCGCATGACCGTTTGTTTAGACGTGTCGTGTAGTTGAATCGTAAAGTGACATCCGCCATGTTAACTTAGCGGTAAATGCATACGTGTTGCGCCGCTAAGCTCGACGACGCGAGTTCGTTTCCCGGTCACCGTGGCCGCATTTCGATGGGGGCGAAATGCAAGAATACACTTGTTACCGTGTACTTTGATTTTTGTGCACGTTAAAGAAGCCCCGGTGGTCAAAATTATTCCTGAGACCATCCATTACCGCGTGCTTCATAAAGATATCGTAATTTTGGCACGTAAAACGCCCGAATTTAATTGATTCTACTGTTCGTTCACTCGCGATCGGCAGGGAAGAGCTCAAGAGAATTATATCCCTTTTCCAAACGCTGCAACTTAAATTGCTAGTTGTGCAGGCAACAAAAGGGGCCGCGCGCTACTTGTCTTTTGTGTGCTGGCAATCCATATTTAATGCAAGCTGCGGTCGTCGCTTGTGTCGGTAAGCGGCAGATCGGAAAGCAGCTACCCGATACGTGCGCATTATGTTTGTTGCTTGGCCATGCTTTCTAGCTTGGACATCTTCTAGGTGCCCACAGCCTTTCGACCTGGTCACCAGATTGCGATGCCGCATTCATAACACTGTGTCGTCTCTTGACGTCTCCACCAATCCTGTGCCATTTCGACCCAAGCGCTCCACAATGTCCAAGCATGCTTTAAAGTAATTGCCACGTTACACATTCTTCGTGCTTCACTATTGCTGCCAAGCATCTTGGTTTCTTGTACTAGCCGGCCATCGGTGTGAACTTACTTTAACTGCGGCGGGGCATTCGCCCGACGAGAAAGTAGATTTGCTTTGATGAGGCATGTACCGCTAATTCTTGCGCTTGTGCTGCTGGTCCCAAGGTAATCGCTGGTTACCATGATCTGGGTTCATTTCGCGGAGCAGTTTGTATGAGCGATTTCTCGTGAGCAGTGAAAAGATACCTTGCTCACTAACGCAATGAGTTGCCATGACTCTAACATCTGCATTGAATAAGGCATGATATACATTAAATATTTATACAGCATGATATAAGGCATTGTGCGCATATGTACTACTTACATCTTTAATTATATTATTAGATTATTGGTGCCTAATGCATGTGTTCTTTCTGTGCTGGCAGTGCTGATGCCACTCCCTGGTAGCCAAAATGAGAGCAGCAGTGTGTGTGCGCCAAGTGACCAACGAAACCAACCGCAATCGTCACGGTCTCTGCACATCTCTGCAAGCAGGCATGATCGCTTTGTGACTGCACCATAGAGAAATAAAAGTGACTAAATTACTGAACTTGGTGTGTACCTCTAACTCGATGTCGTATATCTTGCTGGACAACTGCGGCACGCACTTGGGTTTCACCATCACATCACCGCCCACAATTTGTTCAACGCCATACACGTGTGGAAGCAGACGCTGACCTTTCCTGAGGTTGCCGCCACGAATAAGCTGTCGGCGTTGGCAACCTTCTTGAAACCGCATTGCAGTCTTTGCATCGCTGTTCACCAAGCACGCAATCTGCCGCCATCGAAAACGGAGTGCCGTGAGCACGAGCAGCGAAGGAAAGTGCTGGCGAAACAATGTAAACAAAGCGGAGACTGCACCACGGCGCGACCGCGCTGCTTGACATTTCCACATTGGGGGTGCTGTCAGGAGGCGCAGTAGCGACTTCTAGTGATCGTTTTCTCGTCTATTGCAGGGGCCTCATGTTTGAGCAGGACAACATGTAGCTTGCCAATTCACGTCTGTGCCTTCCTGAGAATACAATCGCCCAGTAGTTCATGAAGTGGAACGCTAAGGCAAAGTCGGTTCAAGTACTGAAATACATGATAAACTCAGTAGCATTGGGGAAGCAATCGGCTGCATGAATGAGCAATTCGCGCTATTCAAGGCAGATGTTGAAGCTTTCTTTTTTAGGAAATAGCTGCTGCAAAAGTTGAAATTGCACAGTGTCATAGAGAGAATGAGAAATTGCAGAAAGATTTGAAAGAGAAGCTAGGAAGGGGGTTATGTAGCTAAAGCAATACAGCAGAACCATTAACAGTGTGCTTCCAAAGCTTGCACTGACTCACAGGGAGGACTTGACTGTGACTGTTGCAGCCATTGCCATGTCCACAGGTATTAACGTTACAGCTAATGACATAACCGTCACACATCGTGGACCATAAAGGGATAAAAAGAAACACGATTTATCGTGTGAACATATAATTGATGTGCGGGCAGACGTGAATGGCATGAATTGTGATATTTTGGTGCGGTGAGGGACAGGTCGCACTAGCCACTGGGACCACTGGTCACTATGAGTCAATCTTTGGCTGCCAGTCGCATTAGATCATGTGACCTCTGTCAATCGCCAGTGTCAATTCGGTCTTTCACACAATATGCCATATCGCACTCCCATGGCTGCCTGACGTTATTTCAAAAATTAAATTACGAGGTTTAACATTCGAAACTGCACAGGTTATGAAAGATGCAGTAGGGGAGGACTCCGAATTCGACGAAGCATTCAGACTTCAAGCACTCAGCAAACTATTGAGAACCACAATGCAGGTACCACTTTGTCACGCATGACTCTCACCTAATATGGCGTCCCCATCACGTCAAACTGCACTGCATTAGATTAAATGGAAGCTGTGTTGGCTACAGAAAGTGGACAACACAGTGGTTGTGTCCTGCTAGGGACCAGGAGCCAGGGCTCCTGGCTCGTCCAATATAGGACGAGCCAACAGCTCGATCCTCCATACCTCGGAACCGAGCCCCTGAACATCTCGCTTGGCAGTGTTGAGAGCCCTAAGACATGACACCAATGTACAGATCAAGTTGCCTAGGAGAGCCGACTCCAAAAAGCTTATAATATTCATGAGATTCTTCATGTGTCCATCAGCATAAATGCTAACATTCACAATGTGTATGCTCAATCTGTTTGCCACAGATGTGCCTCTTACTGTACTGTCCTCCCAATCAACAAGCCTTATGTCATCGGTACGTACCTCTGAACTTGCGCAGTCACAAGGAGAGCTAAGTACTCAAGTGAAGCTTTGTGAGGTGATGTTTGGCTGTGCAAAGCAAACAAGCTGATTAGTCTGATGCCATAGCAGATACAAGCACAAGTACACAACCGGAGTTCCTGTCAAATGTCTCAGAAGCGCCTGTCAAATGACAGGAATCCAGGAACAGTGATTTCCAGCTAATTTTAATAGAAAAAATGACTTCAAAATTTCTGCACTAAGTACCAAAAACACTGCCTTTTAGTTACAAGCATCTGAATCACGTGTCATGTAGGCCAGCTCGAAAAACATCACAAAATGATTCTTCCGAGTACGATCCAGATGTAGAGACAACCAGCATTTCCTTGTAGGAAACGCCTATTGAAGCAATGGCTCCTAAGAAAGCCTGTGCCACGATCTACATAATCAAGAAACACCAATGAAGAAAAATCAACGAAAAGATGGCTTTAAACTAACTCGGAGCTTCCAAAACTGACCAACACTGCCAGGCCATGCTTCGGGAAAATGTCTTGCAGCATCTGAATGGAGCTTTCATAAATGTCATTCTGACTCTGCCATTCATCTGACTACTACTATGGTTTTCGGGAAAATAAGCCATCCTGGCAACTCAAGAGGTCAGGACAACGCCATTGTAGCACAGTTTCAAGCTATTATGCCGTCTTTCACTTACGCTGTCTGACATAACAATTCAGGTCATCTGACAGCGAACATTTTCCACCATAGGACATGTTAGCAACCACAGTATTTGATGAGGCCTTAAAACAGACTAAGAAGTGTGGAAAAAAGTTGGAGACGGAAACAGTTCTTTTGGTCAAGTATTTAACTGAGCTTTCAACTTTACATGGCATGCATGTTATGTCCTTGTGTTATGTCCTTATCTGACTTCCTATAGAGAAGTCAGATCAAAGTGACCCAGTGGCATGATGGGCAAGTGTACAGCACAATGGTTTTAAAGTATTCTTTCATGCTGAGTACTAAGTCATAACTTCAGTATTGCCAAGAAGCAATCCTGTCAACAAGATCAACAATGGACATAAAATGCCGAATTAAGTGGCAATAGTATGAGACAAGACCTCTCAAGCTGTGAAGTCTTTGAGGCATGTGTGCACTATAGAACTTGGCAACTGTGTGAACTTTCGACGCACAAAAAATGTAGCCATTGGAATCAGCTTGTGAAGTATGATCAGTTGTATGTCACCTAAATGAAATTTCATCACAAAGGGTTAGAGGCCTTCCCACAAAAAAAGAAGAAAAACTAACAGCTGATTCTCTTAATTATGATATGCTCGAGATTCAATACCCTGCGATTAAATTGTCTATGGCACACCTACCAAGTAATCGGGCTTTACACCTAGGCAAGATAGACTTAATGCCAGTGATTGCCACAGCAAAGGCGGAAGCACAGGAAATAGCAGTGGCAGGCTCTAACAAAAAAAAACTAAACAAAACAAAATGAAGATTGGTGTTGTGGCAAAGGATGAAAAAAAACACGGAGAAAAAAATGATGGAGACACCTTCACGCATCATGCATGCCAGGCAATAGGTTGTGGTTTCTGCAACTGTTTGCACAGGCCTTGACACTGTACAGCATGTGTCAAAAATGCTCCACAAGTGGCCGACTTAATCACTTGGCAGTTGTTCTAGACTTGTGAGCAGCAAGAGCAAGGTGTTTCATAAAAACAGTTGAATTCACAGTGTGTCGGCTATCTCGAGGTGAAATGTACCATTAACTGTGATGGAGTACAAACTCTGATACCCATGCATTCAGTCAGATCTTCCAGATTCAGAAGAGACTAAACCACCAGAGGAAAACTTGTAAAACTACAAAATGAGAACTTTATTTGGTAAATGAAAGATTGTTTCCACTTGAGAAGCACCGGCGCCGACAGAAGTTGTCAGCTGCAGTAACCGTTAGACTTAAAAAAGTGGGTGCACTGACTTTGCACAAATAATAAACACGATTTCACTACACAGATGAAGGCAGTCCTACCTCATTTCAAAACATTGTTCTGACTTTCTGCTCTCCTATTCGCCACATAAGCGCTGCGTATTAAGACATACTCTCAATCTTTAGTGCAATGCCTTTGTCACTGTCTAACCACAGGTTAAGCACTATACAATCAGGTGTAATATCAGCATTAGACTGTTCTTTTCAGCTCCTACTTTGTGACTGATGAGCCGGCTGTGTTTCCACGAGGCCGGATCCAACTCCACAAGGTCACCACTGGACTGCAGGAGCGTGGACATCTGCATAAATAAAGTTCTCTATTTTTCACACACTGCAAGTGTGCCCCGACTCTTTTTCGGTCTTTTAACTCATTGACACAGGCGTACGTTATCCTTTTCATTCAATAAAGAAGTGTAAAAATCGCGGAAAGGCTCTTGAACGTGTATGTGTTTTCTATCCGCAGTCACTGACCTGACAAGAATTAAGGCTCGAGCGCTGCACAATGCCGATTCCTTACTATCAGCTTCGCCGCAATGCATGGGTGTTACGCGGTCAACCATACGCAATGTACTGCGGTGAAGCATGCCGAGTGTAAAGGGGCCAATGTCAGGGGATATGGTGTGATATTCGCGGCGCTCGCCGTCACCTCTCCTGTCACAGTACAAACACAGAGACGCCTAATGAATGGGCTGGCAGGCCTTCAAAGATATTTCGGACATGGTTGTGGTGATTTGAGCACTTTTTTCGCCCACCTAGCACCCCGGGCCGGATACAAGATCGTAACGGGAATCAGGAACAGTACGCGTTCCTTAATTAATTATATACAAACTCCTCAGAATAACTACGAATCTGTACCACGTGGTTGATCAGTGTTTCTGTACAGCTTTCACAATGGTCTATGTACGGCTATGAAATATTGCATGACGAAGTTCACTTTTCTTACTTGAACATACAGGATACGATATGTGTTTCAATTGATCGAAGCCTTTTCGTAAACATCGGCGTGGCGTAATGCTTTGTCAGTGTTGCTGTACAGCTGTACATCACAATGGTCTATGACAATTAAAGTGCATAGCGACGTTGAGTTTTCTTACTTTCACATACAAACAGTTGAATTCATAAATGGTTTCCGTTCCCGCGAATCTCCTCAAGTGTGCGGTATGTTGACTTTGCTCAACGACACAAATGAACAATGCATCGGCACGATGTAATGCTCTGCCACTAAAGTCATCCGAGAAGACACCTCACTTCCAAACCTATGCCCCTGCGACTATAATAAATTTAACATGCTACCGTCGCAACAAAATAGCAAGGAACTCACATCGGACACGGCTTCTTCGCCTTGCCGGCCACGCATTCTGTCGATTCTGCGCTGCCAGCTCATCTAGGGACGAACGGAGCTAACATTCTTCCCCGTAGTACCTAGGCGAAGAGAAATCTCAACGACCGAAAGTCCCCACATTTCTCTCTCGCAACCACTGCTCCTCGCGCATGCGCAGAAAGAGCGGAGAAACCCAATTATAATGTGTTCGTTTCGGCCACGGCCGGACTCGACTCCACCCTCCGCGCGGAGGAGAGTCGCAGAGCGTGAAGGAGAGTCGAGTCCGGCCGTGGGTCGGCACACCTACCCATCTAGCCTTAGTAAGAAACTCTATGAGCCACCGTACCGCCGGCGCGCGGGTGCGACTGTTTCCACACCAATCCGTGCAGGGGCGGGGCCTCGCCTCAATGACGTATCACCATTTCCTTTTTTTTTTCGACGAAAACGACGACGCTCGAACGCAATCATGTAGTTCGCATGAATGCATGCTCCAGAAGCGTAGCTGCATGGCCTCATTCTGCTTCCGGTCACCGACGTGTGCGGACGCGGGATGGTTGGCTCCGAGCGAGCTGCGACAGCGGTCGTCAACGACCGTGGTAGCCCGTCGTTTTCCGTGCCCAAGGAATACAGGATTATTTTTCCCAACGTTTCATCAGGTGAAGCTATGAAGTGTGCAGTCATGCTGCACTGCGACATCTCAGGTCGTCTATATCGCATTGAAGGCTTTCGAAAGCCCTTGCATGACGTCGGCGTCATCAAGGACGTTGCTGTAATAGTGCCTACCAGATGTCCCACGGCTGGCTCGTTAACCTGCGGAAAAAAGTTACACGCAAAGTAATATAAGTGCAGAAATAACATAGAATGGCGCCTTCACAAGTGCGAAAGACGAGCTTGAGAAAGCCTTTTATGGGTATCATAGTGCTCCGCTTTCTTTAGGTACGGTAGATAGCGACCACTTTAAAAGTGAATTTTTGTCCTTCATGCCACAATTAGATGACCAAACAAAGGATAGATTGTAACTTTCATTATCGGTAGGAGAGGTAGAGAAAGCAATCGAAGACCTAAATCCCGGGAAGTCTCCTGGCCCTGACGGGCTAAGTGCGGCTTTGTATAAGACCTTCAAGCAAGAAATATCTCCGATATTTGGGCGCTTATACAATGAAGCCTTTGAGCTTAAATCTCTGCCTCCATCATTTCTCACTTTCCATACAATTTTTGTTCTTAAAACGAACGATTCTATCAAACTTCGGCAGGTATCAGCCTATCGTCCTATCAGTCTGACAAATGTAGATTCCAAAATTTTATGAAAATAGTGGCTAGAAGGTTGCAAAGCGTAATAAAAGAAATAGTGGGCCCGCATCAAACATGTTGAATAAAGGGCAGAAGCATCTTTACCAACATTCACAAAGCGAGGTGTGTATTAGAGTGTTGTGACGTCATGAAGGGTGCAGTCGCGATGCTTCAGATTGATTTTGAGAAGGCCTTTGACCACGTGCCACATGACTTGCTTATCTGAACATGACTGAGCTGTCTTAGAACATGCAAATGTTGGTACAGTAATAACAGAAGCTGTTCGTATGGCGTACAGTGGTTGTAGTACTAGGCTCGTTGTTACCAAAGAAGTTGGAAATCTCATCCAAGTGCGGCGCTCAGTTCGCCAAGGATGTCCTATTCCCCCCTCCTTTTTTGCATGTTTATTAAAAGCCTTTGCCTAAGCTTTATTTAGGAAACCGCAGTACAATTCGTGGCTTCAGGCTACATGCATCTGAAGTACGCGTTCTGGCCTATGCAGACGATATAGGTGTTTTTTGTTCAAATCTCGAAAGTATAGCGGAGGTTATTACCTTTGTAATACGCTATTGTGAGGTAAGCGGTAGTGTAGTCAATTGGGGAAAATGTCTTGGTTTTTGGCATGGCGACTGGGACCTCACCCCACAGTTTTTACTAAATGTGCAGTTGGTAACAACCCCGGTGAAGTATTTAGGCGTACCCTTAGAACATTACACCTACAGTGATCCCTATTGCCTGAGACAGACAGAAGAAATCCGAGAAAAAGCCGAGAAATGGAAGGGCAGAGATTTATCCATCTTTGCTCGTGCTACGGTTTGCAACTTGTTTTTCATTAGTAGATTTGGGTATGTGTTGTAAGTGCTCTACTGTTCTCGAACGAATGTGCAAAGATTCATCGAGTTTTTGCCGTGTTTATATGGGGATAGACATTGGAACGAACAAGTCGGACGAACCTTTTTCGGCGTGTTCGTTATGGGGGCTTAAGTTTATCACATTTATTTCTGAGACAGCTTGTAAATCGTTTTTTGTACCTTCCAGATGTTCAGGATCCTTTCCTGCGCACAGTTTGCCAAGCACGACTGGTCAGTGCTTCGCCCAACTTTGTCATCTCTTCCAATAAAATGAAAGGTCGACTACAGGGTTACCTTAAAGAGGTTGTTCAGTTGTGCCTCTTCCTGGAGGCCCGTTTCTCGATTGAATATTTAAGCGCAGTTTCCCGTAAAAAATTGTATAATGATTTATGTGATATTGTTCTCCCAATTCCTTTGTACCGGACTCATTTCTCTGGAGTAAGATGGCGGAAAGTGCTGAAACGTGTAAAAATTATGCCTGTGCGTCCTGGGGTGAAAAATTTCTTCTTTAATCAAATGCAGGCGTTTTGCCAATTAAGACATGGCTTTCTGATAAGGTACTCTTCGTTCCGTGGGGTGACCACTGTTTCTTGTGCCGCAAACCTGAAACGATTGAACACGTGTTCCTGTAATGCTGGGATGGTGTGTTCTTCTGGGATGTCCTGCAAAGGACCTTAAAGAAGGATTTCCCTTTGGATGCACAGGGAATAAGGTACCTAATGGTTGATAACGAGCATGGTTTTCCATATGATATTACTATGTTGCTGGCTCAGCATAGATTTGGACGTCACGCATGGCTGTGCGCCATGCAGACGCCGATGCTCGCCCTGCAATACAGTACTTTCGCGAGTCTCTCATTTCATTTCTCAAAACGGAAAAAGTGAAAAGTGTGTACCCGATTGGGTGCCCCGTATGGAATGCTTGTTACACATGAAACAGTTGTAAAAATATGAATTTGTCACTATGTGGCAGACTGTTATACCTATGCAATAAAGAAAAGAAGAAAAAAAGCTGTATGGCCTAGTGGTTACGACGCCCGCTTGGGGACCGGGGGTGCGAATCCTGCCTCGGCAACAAGTTTATTTTCTACTCTTTCTTGGTATCACCATTTTCGTCTTTTTTTTCTTCTCTGTATGGCGGCGCGATTGGTTGTGCCCCGGTGCCGTGGCGGAAGCCGTGGTGCCGGCCGCCGACGCAAAGCGGCGGTCATTGGGGTGTTGGGGAGCGCAGCGTAGCAACACCCCAAATAAAACAATACTGCTCCCGTCAGGTAGACTGCTCCCTCCCTGATAGTGAGATTATATCTGGATCATCAAAACAGTGATGCGTTTATTTAGGAATACCATCGATCCTTTAACAGCAGCCACAATTGTGCCTAGTCACCACCAGCCCAGCGTGTTCTTCGTTCGAACGCCGCCAAACAGAGAGGAAGAAAAAAATTTGAAAATGGTGATACGTCATCGAAGCAAGGCTCCCTGCACGGATTTGTGTTGAAAACAGTCGCTGCCCCGGCGCGCGGGCGGCGGAGAACTTTGTCTGCAAACGGAAGGAAATATGGTGGAGCCGCCAAGCGGCCTCTCGGAGAAAATCGAGAGAGTAACAGGAGAGACCACTCGAAAACGGGAGCGACTAAAGCCGCTATTCTGGACATTCCGCCATTTTAAGTAAGCGTCGCGCCAACGTAGGCGCGATGCTTACAAAATGGCGCCAATGGCCCTGATTTGCTTGCGTAACGTGACGCAAATTTGATGTTTCGCCTGAGAAACTGTAATGTAGGCATTGAACCTAACGTACCTGATAAAGCAAAACTGTTTTCCTCCCCAGTAAAAATAAAGCAGCTAGCTCAAAGTGTACGATTATTCCATCAAAATCGTTTCTCGCTTCCGTCGTCTCCATGCGCACAAGCTGTCGTCGGCTTCATTAGCTAGGATGCGTGTCCTCAGGAAACGGAATGAGTCATCGTATATTGGCGCCCACGCACTTGCTTTCTAGCTTGAGACAACATACGCGACCTACCAGTGATGATGAGCGCACACCCTAGGCCGCGTTGTCGCTATCTCATGAAACGCGAGTGACTGAGCCCGACTCTTCTGAGGCTCTATTCTGGACACGCATGGCGGCGGCACGGTCGCCATTATCCGCCATCTTGGCTATGTAATTGGCTGTCCAGAGGTCCCGTGTTTTGAAATTTGGACCGGCAAACGGAAGTTTTGCTAAATGCAATTTTGCGTTTTCATCAGAATGATGAAACGTGACGTGGTGCGGCAAATTTTATCGACTAATACTTTTTTGTGTTCCTTGGCACCTATATTGCGACTTGAGCGCTTTAAAAAGAGAATGGATGGTAGCGTGCAGAAGCAGCTGCAATGCATCTGCGATTTCGCGAATATGTGGTGGCGTTCCAAGATAGCCGGCATGTCAGTTGTTGATTGGCTGAAAGAATATCCCGTGAAGAGCGTCACAGGAAGGGCCGTTTTGTATGCGTTAATTTGACGTTGCGTGATTGCTCAGTGGCTATGGTGTTAGGCTGCTGAGCACGAGGTCGCGGGAACGAATCCCGGCCACAGCGGCCGCATTTCGATGGGGGCTAAATGCGAAAACACCCGTGTACTTAGATTTAGGTGCACGTTAAAGAACCACAGGTGGTCCAAATGTCCTGAGTCCCCCACTACGGCGTGCCTCATAATCAGATCGCGGTTCTGGTACGTAAAACCCCATAATTTTTGACGTTGCGTGATGTTGTGCTGGGCCGCCATTGCAGACATTTTCTGCCATAATTTGTGGTGCGACGAGCCGCGCGAATTATGGTAATGAGCAGCCATATGCAATAGCAGTCGAGAGGCATGCGTATCGCCGCATTTTTCCTGTCATTTGGGGCCATGGAAATCTTTTGTTCACAACGCGTGCTCATAGCATTTGCATCGCTCTCGAGTGCTGTTGGCATTTGTGTTTTGAACCACCATTTTTGTTAAAAACACGTTTATTTGAAATAATATTGGTTGAAACTAACAAACTTTCCGCAACTTTTTGCACTTTTCACTACTGCGTTTGTATTGTACTCAGTATTAATGACTTTTCGCGTCATGAAAGGCTATGACAAAAGCGACTTTTCAATTTATAACAAGAAATGTACGCAAGGCGGTGCCTTGAAGTTTCCTCTCGCGGTGCGAGTACGCAGCGAAGTGAACAAGAGATGGCAGTGCCGGCGCTTGCGTCGCGTGAGGCCTCATTCACACAGCCGTCAAACGCTCTGTCACGTCACCGTCACGGCATCCGTTTTCGTCAGGGGAGAGGGTTTCCGAGTCGTTTTCCCCTCAAAAACGGCTCGCCGGCGACGCAGAGCGGTGCTCTACGTTTCCGTCGCCAGCACGGTGACGGAAACCCTCTCGGAAACCCTCTCCTCCGACGAAAACGGATGCCGTGACGGTGACGTGACGGAGCGTTTGATGACTGTGTGAATGAGGCCTAAGCGGATACCTGTGGCGCGCGCAACGCTATCGATGATATTTGGCCGCTTCCCAGCCAGACGAGTCGGGCTGAGTCACTTGCGTTTCACGAGATAGCGATAACGCGACCTAGAGCGTGCGCTCATCATCACTGGTAGGTCGCTTATGTTGTCTCAAGGAAGAAAGCACGCGCGTGGGCACCAATATACGATGACTCATTCCGTTTCCCGAGGACACGCACCCAAGCTAATGCAGCAGACGGCAGCTTATGCACATGCAGACGACGGAAGCGAGAAACGATTTTGATGGAATAATCGTACGCTTTGAACTAGCTACTTTATTTTTACTGGGGAGGAAAACTTTTTTGCTTTATCAATAACGCTAGGTTCAGTGCCTACATTACAGTTTCTTAGGCGAAAAGTCAAATTTGCGTCACGTTACGAAAGCAAATTGGCGCCATCAGTGCCATTTTGTAAGGGTCGCGCTTACGTCACGCCTCGAAGGAAATGTCGGAATGTCCTGACTAGCGGCTCTGGCTGAAAAGCGGCCGATTATCATCGATAGCGTTGCGCGCCACAGGTATCCGCTTGCGCGACGCAAGCGCTGGCGCGGCCATCTCCTGTTCACTTCGCTGCTTACTCGCACCGCGAGAGGAAACATCAAGACGCCGCCTTGCGTACATTTATTTTTATAAATTAAAAATTCGCCGTTGTCATAGCCTTTGATGACGCGAAAAGACATTAATATTGATTACAATGCAAACGCAGTAGCGAAAAGTGCAAAAAGTCGCAAGAAGTTTGCTAGTTTCAACAAATATTATTTCAAATAAACGTGTTTTTATTAGAAATGATGATTCAAAACACAAATGCCAACACCACTCGAGAGCGATGCAAATGCTATGAGCACGCGTTGTGAACAAAAAATTTTCATGGCCCCAAATGACAGGAAAAATGCGGCGACACGCATGCCTCACGACTGACACTGCATATGGCCGCTCATTACCATAATTCGCGCGGCTCGTCTCACCACAAATAATGGCTTATAATCTCTGTAATGGCGGCCCAGCGCATCGTCAGGCAGCGTCAAATTGACTTTTACGAAACAACCCTTCCTGTGACGCTATTCACGGGATATTCCTTCAGCCAATTAACAAGCTGACATGCCGGCTATCTTAGAACGCCACCACATATTCGCGAAATTGCAGATGCATTGCACGGGCTTCTGCACGCTACCGTCCACTTTCGTTTTAACGCGCTAAAGTCGAAATATAGGTGCCAAGGACCACAAAAATGTCTTAGTGGATTAAATTTGCAGATGCACGTCACGTTTCGTCATTCTGATAAAAACGCAAAATTGTATTTTGCAAAACTTCCGTTTCCCGGCCCAAATTTCAAAACACGTCACCTCTGGACAGCCATTGAGACAGCCAAGATGGCGGATAATGGCGGCCGTGCAGCTGCCATAGAGTTTCTCACAATAACACCTAGAGGATAAACTGGCGCCACCGTCTATGCGAGTATGTTAAAGGGCGCCGTGCCCCCATGGGAATGACGGGATATGTGCCTGCGAGGCTTGTGTTGGCTGGTGTTGAACGAGGCTTCGTCTAAAACGTGGATATGGCTACACAAATATTGCGTTCTTAAAGTAAAATCTACATAAAAGGCTTTCATTCATCCATATTACATCTCTCAATAAAGTTTACTGACCTACAATGCAGATTCAAGCGAAGAAAAGCAAGAACACACGACAAGTTGTTCCAGAGCGAGCGATAATGTTGTCTGCCCTCCAACTTTAGCGGCCAGCTGATACTTTTTACGTTTCATATAATTGTGCATCCAATAGTAAGTCCTCAAAATTAAACAAAACATGTTTTTGTCTAATACTAAAGGTAAAGCAGTTTTTTTACGTGCTATTTTTGCAGGAAATGAATCATTGTGACAGACGGAACGGTGCTAGCCAGGCGTCTTCAAGGCGTTCTGGCTCTCCAAGAACGATACCAATCCGAAGTCACAATATACCGGCATTCCCATGGATGCCACAGCGCAGCAGCGCCAGTTTTCCCTCAAGGTAATATAGTGAGAAACTCTATGGTAGCCGCCCTGCGTGTCGAGAATAGCACCTTAAATCCCTGGGTGTGACTGTTTTCACAACAAATCCGTGCAGGGGCGGGGCCTCGCCTCAATGACGTATCACCATTTTTCCCCCTCTCAGTTTGGCAGCGCGGTCGGTGTGCGGCGTCTCAGTTCGGATCAGCTCATTCCATGTGAGCGAGAAGTTGGCGCGCGTATCATATTCGCGGCGTGCGTTGTTTTGTTTCGCTTGGGAAAGCGCGGAATGCAACGATGAGCGAGCCTCCTGATCGACAGAAGGTGATTGAAAAGTACCTCTCATTCCACGTGAGCGAGAACTTGGCGCGCATATCATATTCGTGGCATGCGTTGTTTTGTTTCGCTTGTGAAAGCAAGTAATGCAACGATGAGCGAGCCTCCTGACCGACAGAAGGTGATTGAAAAGTACCTCCAAGGGTTACATCACCATGAAGACGGCTACTCCCATGGCTACCTGAAGTCAGACGATGAGCTTAAACTTTTTGCGAGGTCCTTAGCTGCCGTCAACGAGAGGTATGCTGTGCGGACATCAAGAGACCTGAACAAGCCGTCTAAATGTAAGGATGTTTCGACTGCTTTTTAATGTTTCGCTCTTTGCGTAGATTTATCATTGAAAAACGCAGTAGTAATTTTAACCAGGGACTCAACTCGGCAGAACGACTTGTTTTCAGTTGCGGTTAGTGCGCAACACAATTTATTTATCTTGATTCGCCTTTTTGAAGATCGGGTTATTATTGTTCTGGTTACCGGTTCCGAGTTCCCCTGGCACCGATTTATTTCGGTTTGAGTGGAGTATTGTTCTGGTTACCGCGACGTGACCGGATCCTCAGAAATTTTGATCAACGTAAAAATAACTGAACTTATTTTTCGGTTTCAGTCATGATTATAACCGAGCATGTAAGCTAATTGTGACTTTTAAAATGAGAAAGTCTGTCCCTGTAAGTCTTTACAGAAATGCTTCAGGGCTGCGCTTGGGCGTTTGTTTCGTAAGCATCTGCGCATGTTTTTTAAAGATTGAATTGAATTCAATTCATTGAAAATTTAATTTTTTTAACATTGAACAGTTCAATATCTGGCCTATGCCTTGTAGCAGGACCACGGATGGCACACACGGCCGTGTCACGACATGGAGTATAGCTATGGTGGCCCTTCTAGCCACGATAATACAGCCCCACCGCAATTCGTGTCTCGTGTTGCGCACGATTGCTTTTCAATGTTCAAAAAGAAACATGCGCAGATGCTTACAAAACAAACGCCCAAGCGCAGCTCCGAAGCATTTATGTAAGAGCACAGGGGCAGACTGAAACAGAAAAATAACAGTTCAGTTATTTTTACGTTTATCAAAATTTCTGAGGATCGGGTCATGTCGCGGTAACCAGAACAATACTCCACTCAAACCGAAATAAATCGGTGTCAGGGAAACTCGGAACCGGTAACCAGAACAATGATAACCCGATCTTCAAAAAGGCGAATCATGATGAATCAATTGTGTTGCGCACTAACCGCAACTGAAAACAAGTCGTTCTGCCGGGTTGAGTCCCTGGTTAAAATTTCTACTGCGTTTTTCAAAGATAAATCTACGCGCAGAGCGAAACATTAAGAAGCAGTCGTTACATCCTTACATTTAGACGGCTTGTTCAGGTCTCTTGATGTCCGCACAGCATATACCCCTCGTTGACGGCAGCCAAAGACCTCTCAAAAAGCTTAAGCTCATCATCTGACTTCAGGTGGCCATGGAAGTAGCCGTCTTCATGATGATATAACCCTTGGGGGTACTTTTCGATCACTTTCCAAGGTCGATCCACATAGGTCGTGGAGCTTCGGGCGAAAAGCGGTTCAGAACCAATTGTCACCGACATCAGCAAGGGTGGTTATGGGAGCAGCGATTGAAGCACGACTATGTTTGGAGGGAATAAACACTGGGAAAGAAAAAAAGCGTTTTTAATTAAAGCGAGACCCAGTTCAATTCATTCAATGAAAATAAAATTCTTAATTCATTTTATATACGCATGGCGAGAAAAGAAGATACAAATCTATTTTACTTGATCATTATCAATAAATACCTTTTTTCAGCGCCCACCGTGAGAGCGCCCATCGATAGCGGCGGGCGTTCAACAAGAGGGGACACTTGGCAAAAACTGGCAACAGGAAACACGTCACCATATGTCACGCTATAGTATTGATGCCGAACGTTAGCTGCCGCGAGCATAAAAAAAAGAAAGTGAAATTAAGTAAACGGACATTGATTTATTTTTTAAATTCTTTGCCGCAAAAACTAAAACGTTTTGCGTATAAATGAACTTAAACTTTGCGACTCATTTTTTTTGTCTTACTGTGATGAGGTTCTTTCAATAAATTACTCGCTACTGAGGCACAGCCTCAGCCCATGAAATGACGAAGCCGTTCGTTACTACAACAAGCCATTCATTAAAGAAGATACCACGAAAAGAGAAAACGAAACTCAGCAAACTAATCTCAAAAACAAAAGAGGATTAAGTCTAAAAAGAAATCATCAAAGTCAGAAGGGGCCTACAGTTTCATGGTTCGCACTGGAGCTGTGGGATGGACTAGAAGCGGGGACAGAGGCGGAGCTCTAAGTGGAGTAGCGGTGATGAAACTAGAAGCCGTCGAAGAAAATCGATCCTGGTCACCCCCAGGCGAACGCCAGGGATTCAATAATGCAGGAGGAAGTTCCGCAAGTTTCACTGTGACGTTGGGAACCTGGATAGGTCTCCTTAGTACGGTAGAGGTCGTGTCACCGGACATCAAGTCCAAGGGCTTCACCTCTGCGACCGGTAGAAGGGCTTCATTTCTTCCAATGTCGGTCGGCACCTTATCATCAGGCAGCCATGATCAACACTGCTGTGAAGACAGGCATAGTGGAGACGGGTAACGGCTAGACGCCCTTGCGGCGTTCGCCAGCCGGAGCTCGGGCAAGGCGCTGGAGACGCTGGGCCGCCTGGGTCGGACGCCCTTCCGACGTTCGCCAACCGCAGGCAACAGGAAGAAGTTGGTTGTCGTGACGACCCCAGGTGGGAGCCTGGAGTGGCCTTGGGCCAGGACAGGAGCTCGACCGGCCGCTACTTGCTTGCTTGCTTGCTTGATCCTCATCCGTGGCACTTACCCACTACGGGGGATTGGCCAAGAAGCCGGCGGTTAAAGGTTTGGTTTGGTTTGGCGCCTATATAAAGCGGTTAAAGGTCAAACGTTAAACGGAAGGAGGAGATGGAAAAAAAGTTTAAAAAAAAACTAGACGAAAAAGTAAATCAGGGTGAAGTATAGTGTTTATGATAATTTGGAAAGAGATTTACAGGGCAGAGACAGAATTAAAATCATTGTAATTGTATAAAAACAGCACAAATATTTTGGTGGTATTAGAATAATTTCGAAACAACAATTAGCGATTTAATGAGTTATCCAATTATTTATTTCGAGAATTAACTGGGTAGTCTTTTTGTGTCACAGATATAGTCACAGAGGGCCACGCAGATGTTCCTCTGGCTAAAGCCCATTGAAGAAGCCCCGAAGGAGAGGATATTTTGAGTAGTTCGAGAAATACCCAATTTACGGAATGAAAATTCGAATTTCTTCCTCTGATTCCTAAAGCCATGACAAAATAATAGAAAGTGGTCAATGTTTTCGGGTTCCTGGCAGGTAGGACACAGAGGGGACGGTGCCAGACCGGACCTGTGTAGGTAAAAATTTAATGGTGGGATTCGGCACCGTAATTTTGTAATGGAGATCTCTAATTTACGTGTGGGGCACCATTTATTGTCCCACGAAAAGGACAAATGATTAAATTCCGACATTTGGATTTTCAGTTTTGCAGACTCTTGTAATAGGGACAATTTTCTAAACCTAGCCGCAGTTACATAAGCCGAACTAGGCATGACAGACATAACTGGTCCATCAAGAGATATCCGCGCAAGTGTGTCAGCCATTTCATTTAAGAATATACCACGATGGCCTGGAACCTCCCGCACCCCGGTCATCTTCTTCCCCCCTCTTCTTCCACGTATCTGCCACGATGGCTGTCGCTTGCTTGCTTCCTTGCTTGTGGCTCACTTCTGGCACTTACCCACTACGATCACGGCACTCGCGCACTTCACATATCACACTTACCTAGCGACAGGCCAATGATGCGCCAGATGCATGCGTCATCCGCCAGACACTCCCCCGAAGCGAGCGAGGGCGGCTGCGCGCGCGTTTGAGCGCTCGCCCGCGCCGAGCCGTCCGTCTCCTTTTTTTTTTTTTTTTTTTTGTAATGTATCCTGGTTTATTGGGCTCCCGGCGTATTCTTGCATTCCTTCTGCACTGGGACAAGACACCACTGCACTATTGGATTACGGCAAGGTAATAAATTTTGTTTCACAGTCTACGACGCAATTAGGCTTACGGCACGGGACCGAGACTTGCTACGCATTTAGCGAAAAACAGCTCGGCCGTCCTGGCGCAGTTAATTTGACTTAATGAATAGTGCTGGGACATGTTTCCGACGCTTCCTAGGGGATTATTGTAACTTATTTCGGTCCTGTGGAGGCACACTGGCCACGCAGTTAGCGATAAGCAGCTCGGCCGTGGTTATAAAGTTAGTTTGGCGTAGAATTCAGAAAGGAATTCAACAAGAGGGGACACTCGGCAAAAACTGGCAACAGGAAACACGTCACCATACGTCACGCTAGACTTTTGACACCGAACGTTAGCTGCCGCGAGCATCGGAAAAAAGAAAGTGAACTTAAGTTAACCGGCATTGATTTATTTTTTAAATTTTTTGCCGCCAAAACTAAAACGTTTTGCGTATAATTGAACTTAAGCTTTGCGACTTATGTTCCTTGCCTTACCTAGCCGCAGGTCAATGACGCGCCAGATACATGCGTCATCCGCCAGACACTCCCCCGAAGCCAGCGAGTGCGGCCGCGCGCGCGTTTGAGCGCTCGCCCGCGGTGACCCGTCTGCCCCCCCTTTTTTAAAGTAGCCTGGTTTCGTGGGTTTCCAGCGTATTCTCGCATTCCTTTTGCACTGGGACAAGACACCACTGCACTATTGGACGACGGCAAGGTGAGAAATTTTGTTTCACAGTCTACGACGCATATTAGGCTTACGGTACGGGACCGAGACTTAAGACGCAGTTAGCGAAAAACAGCTCGGCCGTCCTGGCGCAGTTACTTTGAGTTAATAAATCATGCTGGGACATGTTTCCGACGCTTCCTAGGGGATTATGGTAACTTATTTCGGTTTTTGAGGCACGCTGGCCGCACAGCGCGCTGTGACGCAGTTATCGATAAGCAGCTCGGCCGTGGTGATAAAGTTAGTTTGGCGTGTAATGAATCTTAGAGGGACAAGTCTGTGACGTTTTTTGTGGCTCCGCAACAACATATACCTTTTTTTGGTACTCACGCCTGTTGAAAACGCGATGGGCGACTGCCAAGAGTGATAACATGGGAGTGTGCTGCTGGCGCCGGCAGAACGCGCGAAAGATAACGCCGACGAACATATCAGAAACTCGTAATTCGAAAATTCCGTCTTCTAAAGGACTGAAAAAAGGCATTGCACCCACGCATTTGTCTTGAGTGCCTGTTGCGTCCGTCTCTATGTATGTAGCGTACCGTCGCGTCGCCCGAGGCCAAGTTTTGTATACGCGAAGTCGCCCGTGTATTTGTGCTGCCAAAGTGCAGCAAATAATGCCCGGAAATGGGGGAACGCTTGGAAATCAGATGTTTTCCATATTTTATGGTATTGTTTGGGATGAGTCGGGTATTTTCTACGCCACGTATGTAAAAGCGATTTGCTTTTGTTTGTAATGCCACCCGTTCACCGCTTTCGCACGTTTTGCCTCTACACGCAGTATTCCTATGTCTAAATACCAAAATGACACATGCTTGTAATTTACTTTATTTCAGCTGGTGCCGTCCCGTGGAGCTTCATACGGAAAATACTGCTTATCTGGGGTCACCACGTTGGATGAACGCACAAAAAGCGTGGAACGAGCTTTTATATAGAGCAAAATAAATATTTCCTCATTGCACAAAAGGTCTTGCGTCTACTTTGTGAAATTGCACGTGGCACAGATTCGATCGGACTTTACGAGATTGTTCGCCATCATTTTTACCAAATAATAAACAGATTCCGCCCGAAGAGCAAAAAAAACAAAAGGAAGGAAAGGAAAGGGGGGGGGGGGGGACAGCCGTGCTAGCTTGCGTTCAAAACGCGCGCGCCCAAAACCGAAACCGGAAGTGATTTACACCGACCGCTTGGGGCGCTGCAGTCAATTCTGCCGCTGGGCTCTATGGGAGTGTCCCCTGTTGTTGAATTTCTTACTCTATGGGACAAGTATGAGACGTTTTTTGTGGCCCCGCAACAACATATAACTTTTTTTCAGTACTCACGCCTGTCGAAAACGCGATGGGCGATAGCCAAGAGTGATAACATGGGAGTCTGTTGCTGGCGCCGGCAGAACGCGCGAAAGATAACGGTGAGGAACATATCAGAAACTTTTAATTCGAAAATTCCGACTTCTAAAGGACTGTAAACTGGCTTTGCACCCACGCATTTGCCTTGAGTGCGAGTAGAAGGCATTCTGCGAACGTCTAACTTGGTCCGGCTGGGAGCCTCTGTTGCGTCCGTCTCTGTGTATGTAGCTATACCGTCGCGTCGGCCGAGGCCAAGTTTTGGAAACGCGAAGTCGCCCGTGTATTGGTGCTGCTATAAAGTGCAGGATATAATGCCCGGAAATGGGGGAATGCTTGGAAATCAGCTGTTTTCATATTTTATGGTATTGTTTGGGATGAGTCGGGTATTTTCTACGCCATGTATGTAAACGCGAATTGCTTTTGTTTGTAATGCCGTCCATTCACCGCTTTCGCACGTTTCGCCTCTATATACCAAATGACACATGCTTGTAACATGCTGCTACATGCTTGTAAATGTAACATGCTTGTAATTTACTTTTTTTTCAGCTGATGCCGTATGATGGAGCTTCATAGGAGAACTACTGCGCACCTGGGGACACAACGTTGGATGAATGCACAAAAAGCGCGGAACGAGCTTTTGTATAGAGCAAAATAAATATTTCCTCATTTCACAAGGAGTCTTGCGTCTACTTTGTGAAATTGCACGTGGCATAGATTCAATGGAACTCGACAATATCGTTCGCAATCATTTTTACCAAATAATAAACCGATTCCGCACGAAGACCGTGCACGGCCGGACAAAAAAAAAAGCGCAGCCGGCGTGCTAGCTATAGCGTTCAAATTGCGCGCGCCCAAAACCGAAAAGGGAAGTAATTGATGCCGACCGCTTGGCGCGCTGCCGTCAATTCGGCCGCTGGGCTCTATGGGAGTGTCCGCTCTTGTTGAATTCCTTTCTCTATGACGCCGCTATCACTTGCAATTTAATGCAGCACTTGGAGAGCGTGGAAAGGCGCGCTCGTAAAGCTCACCTGTTGTAATACGCACCCCCGCACATTTGTTGTTTCGCATGTTCACGTTTATCTGAATTAGGTGACGCGGGTAGTTTTATAGTTTCCTAACCTGCGCAGTCAAAAGTAGTGTGTTGCGACCGTCAGATACTTCTTTACTTTAGTTGTTTTCGTGCGACAGCGGTGGCTGACGGGCTTGCCGTCCGACGAAAGGGCGAGCACTCTACGCAATCTACGCCCAAAGCGTTCATCGGCCTCCAAAGAAAGTATGTTCTGTGCAGCGATGCGATTTCGACACCCGTACGGCTGACCTTTTCCTGCATCGCTTTCCGCGCTGGAAGCTCGGAACGCCCATCAAGTCGAATGGCGGGGCATTTGAATATACAGCTCTAACGGCAGGCCTCCGAAAACAAATTTCGCGCCTATGAGAACAAAATGACGTCACTTCTGTTTTTAAGAGATATGACGTCAAATTATTTTTTCTTCCACCGGAAGTGTTCTCTCCTCACACAGATGGCACTAAGCCTCATGAACCACTGATAAGCCGCCAAGTTTTGAACGTATGGGCTTGTATAGAAGCTTCGCTACCAGGCGTATTTACCTTGCACTTTCTGTCGGTCAGGAGGCTCGCTCATCGTTGCATTCCGCGATTTCACAAGCGAAACAAAAGAACGCACGCCGCGAATATGATACGCGCGCCAACTTCTCGCTCACGTGGAATGATCTGGGCCGGTATTTTGTAGCGATGCCTTTCCGGTAATAATGCCTTTTCGCGCTTATCGCGCTTTGTCAGTGGTCAGAGCGACGGTCTGCTCGCGTTATCAACGGGGTCAGCCGGCCGTGAGCGGTGGATGATAAGACTAGTACAAAATAAGTCATAAGTCATCGCTACAAAATCGCGGCCTTGATCTAGCTGATCCGAACTGAGGCGCCGCACACCGACCGCGCCGCCAAACATACAGGGGGAAAAAAGAAAATGGTGATACGTCATCGAGGCGAGGCAACGTCATCGAGGTGAGGCCCCTCCCCTGCACGGATTTGTTGTGAAAACAGCCGCACCCTAAATCCCCACCAGAACACACCAGTGATCCCTAGATTGGCGAGGCGATGTCCCTAGTGATGTCACGTGACTTTGTGCCGCACTCGCCTTTTTATTTATTTATGAGAAATCTAAGTTAGCACGTGTTACGACTGGGTAAGTGAGCCTCAGCTAGGTGACTGTGAGCATAGAGAAACGAATTCAACAAGAGGGGACACTCCCATAGGGCCCAGCGGCCGAGTTGACTGCAGCGTGCCAAGCGTTCGGTGTCAATCACTTACACCACTTCCGGTTTCGGTATTGGGCGCGCGTATAATGAACGCAAGCTAGCGCGCCGGCTACGCCCCCCCCCTCCCCCCCTTTTTTTTTCTTTTGCTCTTCGTGCAGAATCGGTTTATTATTTAGTAAAAAATGATGGCGAACAATCTCGTAAAGTCCCATCGAATCTGTGCCACGTGCAATTTCACAAAGTAGACGCAAGACCTTTTGTGCAATGAGGAAATATTTATTTTGCTCTATATAAAAGCTCGTTCCGCGCTTTTTGTGCGTTCATCCAACGATGTGACGCTAGCAGGTAAGGGAGTAGTTCCTGTATGAAGCTCCACCGGACGGCACCAGCTGAAAAAAAAGTAAATTACAAGCATGTTACATTTGCAAGCACGTAACAGCATGTTACAAGCATGAGTCATTTTGGTATTTAGACATAGGAATACTGCGTGTAGAGGCGAAACGTGCGAGAGCGGTGAATGGGCGGCATTACAAACAAAAGCAATTCGCTTTTGCATACATGGCGTAGAAAATACCCGACTCATCCCAAACCATATATGAAAACATCTGATTTCCAAGCGTTCCCCCATTTCCGGGCATTATTTCCTGCACTTTGATGTCTGATGTTGAGCGATCGGGCAGTGACGAGATGCTCTCTCTATGCCCATAATTATCCGCCGACTCGTTCTTGACTCCTTTTATATGCCCCCCCCCCCTCTCCCATTCTTAAAATTATTTTCTGTTACGTTAGTCACTGTCGCACGCTTCAACATTCACGGGATTCTTGAACGGCATCGCGGCCCCTAGCATTCCCATATTTGTTTCTGCGTGGACTTCGAGGCCATTCACCTACCTGCCCTCCCACTTGTTTGTTGTAGCGGTTTCTTGGCTCCCTGGCCCCGCACACCCGTCCTTCACATATCTTGCTGTGCGCAAACCAGCGTTCTGTAGGTCTTTCTTGTCGATGCTCAACACATTTAGCAAATCAAATGCTTTCTTTTCCGCAAGGCAGTTGCTAAACTAATGGCGGTGCAGTTAATTTTGCAACCAGCATGTCATCAGCACTGCATGGTTCCAGCTATGATCTAAGCAGGCTTATCTGAACCGATTATTCTAAAAATTTTGCACGTCTGAGATAACTTGATCTCGGTTCCGTTTTTTGCCTTTGCATATTCTGCATCTCATAGCAGCACACACTGCGCGACTTGTCGATTCACAAGTTCAAATAAAGTCAGCCTATAACCTGCGTTCACAAATGCGCTGACGATCTACAGGTGCATTGCAACAGTCGCCTTATTTCTTCGACCTGCCACGTGGACTTCCCGTAGCTCTAACCGGCAATAGCTCACTGGTTCAGAAAAACGGAAAGATCAAGTTACTAACGTGACTTTTTGGAATCATGAGGTTAGTGTGTGCACAGATGTTAACAGATTGCTCAATTTGAGAACACAGAAAGAGCCTGAAGCTTGACCGCGGAGCGAACTAAATTTCTTGTCAAATAAACACACATAGGTTAATGCGAATAACCCATTCTGTTGTATTTTGTAGCAAGCAGGGGGCCACGCTTGTATGCACTCCAGCGCCACCATTACAGTATAAATACCCTACCCAAGCAGGGGAGCGTGTCTTATGATATTATGTGTATGTATACCGGCCCGTCGTCATCAATAAACCTCTTGCGCAACAGTCGTCTCTTTAATAATGGCGACGAGGATGGGATGAACCGCCGGCCATAGAGAAAGAAATTCAACAAGAGGGGACACTCCCATAGAGCCCAGTGGCCGAATTGACTGCAGCGCGCCAAGCGGTCAGATTTTCGAATGACAAGTTTCTGATATGTTCCTCGGCTTTATCTTTTGCGCGCTCATCCGGCACCAGCAACACTCCCATATGTTATCGCTCTTCGCAATCGCCCGTCGCGTTTTCAACAGGCGTGAGTACCGAAAGAAGGTATATATTGTTGCGGGGCCACAAAAAACGTCAAACTTGTCCCTCTAAGATGCATTACACGCCAAATTAACTTTATCACCACGGCCGAGCTGCATATCGCTAACTGCGTCACAGCGCGCTGTGCGGCCAGCGTGCCTCAAAAGTACCCCAGAAAGTAACGAAATTACTTTTCCGTAATGTCTGGCGTCCGAGAAAGCGGCACAAACTTCTCCTAGCAAGATGCACTAGACTACGCACCGCGGGCGAGTTAGTTCTCGCTAACTGCGACACGGCGCCCTGTGCGGCAAATGTGCCTCAAAAACCGAAATAAGTTACAACAATCCCCTAGGAAGCGTCGGAAACATGTCCCAGCACGATTCATGAACTCAAATTAACTGCGACAGGATGGCCGAGCTGTTTTTCGCTAACTGCGTCTTAAAGGGCAACTCCGGCGATTTTTCGATGTCAACGGATGTCGATGAAATTCGCTGGGTCTGTTCCCCTGAATACCTCCGTCATGTCACCTGAAAGGCGAAGCATCAATTGAGATAGCAAATTTGTAGAGAGCTATACGGAGTAATGATAGTAGCTTTATCAGCTGTATAAACTTGGGCATGCAGCAGCACCGGCAACACGCAGAACTGTTGTCGACGCCGTCGGCGTTTTGCCCGCGTTCGCACAAAATGCGTGCGGCGTTGGTGACTGTTGCCGGAGCCTCTGATATAAATAGGCACTTGTTGCAGCAGCTAAACGTCGCCTCCCTTCCCTCCCCCCCCCCCCCCCACGGCCTTTCGCGCGTCGGAAGAAGGCGCGTTTGCTCTACATATATGGTGATTGTAAAGGAGGAAAGAGACGCCTACTTCTGCAGCCCTTAAGGGAGCACGGCGCAGAACGGGCGTTTGTTCTCCGCCGTGGGTTCACTCCCCGTGAAAGCGCGCGTCCCTCGCGCCCTTTCACTCGCACATACAGCGTTCGGCGGCGCGGCGACGATTTAATCTCCATTGACGTCATACGGAACCTCACGGCGACGGCGGCGACGACGGCGACGCCGACGGCAGAAATCAGCTTTGGAGTGTCCATATAATTGCTATCGCAATAAAAAGCAGGCTTGAGAGTTGCACAGATTTTTTACAAATTAATCAATTTATTGCCTCGAGCACCCTACCTTACCTCCTCCTCAGTTACAGGCCACATGGTGTATGACGTCAGGAATGGTCCACGCAGAGCATGCCGGGATCATGCAGACGACAGCGACGAGAGCGTGCAGGAGTCGACGATCGTGAGCGAGTGCTTGGCGTGAGATGTTGCTGTCGCGAGAAGTTGCATTCCCTGTAGGCGGGCAAGTGATGCGGGGTGGCAAGCGGTGTTGCGTTGTTGGCTGTTGTGGGGCTTCAGCCCTCGCCATCCGCAAACGCACTTTGAGCCGATGCCGATCGCCTTCAGCCGAGGTTAAGCCTATCACAGTGGCCGAGTTCGTGCGTCTGCTGCTGGCGGACCAGACCGACTGATATGAAGCTAATTAAGCTATTAGAATGAGGAAAGCTGCTTCTGTAGTTCAGTTTTGACCATACGGATTTGAAATAAACCATTCCTCACTTCGTACAGTGCACACGCAAAATCTAGAAGCGACAACACGACGCGCAATCAACATCCGTATACGTTGCCGTTCTCGAATGCCGCCAGTCGCACTCGCCGGCGCTTCCCTAAATGAAATGTGACTACGCACATCCATGGGTATATTATTAGCTATTGTTATGCTGACTCATTATTTAGCTTACGAGGTGCACTGTTTGCCTCGTATCCCAAATGGGCAGCAAGCGGAGGCCCCTTCGATACAGCATGCGTAAACAATTACCGTCTCGTTCAGCTGCCAACGATGTCATACTCCATGACATCGGCATTTCCGCGAGAAAACTATGCATCCTCTAAATGAACGATCATACGCGCAATGTCCTAATCTATGTCTACTTTACGGAACACTAACTGTGTGCATGAAGAGAGTACGAAGAATGATAAGCAGGCTGCACAACGCTTCCCTACTACAGTCTCCCGCTCGCTGTTCCCAAAGGTGTGTGGTCGCACGTATCAGCATGACCCAGAGTGATGTAACAGTGCTTACATGCACAAAATCTGTGTGTTTTGATATGTTCTCACATTAATTGATGTCACCGACGAGCGGCTATTTCAAGCGAACGACGTACGAGTAGTCGCTGTACCTGCCGATGTAAACAAACGCACCGGTCGGTGCTTAGGACTGTCCGCGGCGCTCTTGTGGGATACAAATGCGGAAAGTCGTGCTCACATCTTACAGTGAGCATGCGAAGTGGTTCTCTCAGAGGGGTAAAACACCTAAAATAGCAAGCAGCACGTATAGCAGTGGTTAGGGCTACCCTTGGTCTGCCTGTTGCCGCGCGATATGTTGCGCATGGGTGCTGGCTCTAGTGGTGGAGGACGGCGATTCGTGGCAATTTAATTCGTCTGAATCATAACTGTCACTGTTTGACAGATCCGAATAGGTGGTGCAGCTTACAATGTCACCCGAAGGACTCCGAAGGTCCGGCGCGGTCACGAATAAGCTGAGCGTCTGCTCATAGAGAAAGGAATTCAACAAGAGGGGACACTCCCATAGGGCCCAGCGGCCGAATTGACTGCAGCGTGCCAAGCGGTCGGCGTCAATCACTTCTGGTTTTGGTTTTGGGCGCGCGTATTTTGAACGCAAGCTAGCACGCCGGTCCCCCCCCCCCCCCCTCTTTTTTTTGCTCACGTGCAGAATCGGTTTATTATTGAGTAAAAATGATTGCGAACGATCTCGTAAAGTCCCATCGAATCTGTGCCACGTGCAATTTCACAAAGTAGACGCAAGACCTTTTGTGCAATGAGGAAATATTTATTTTGCTCTATATAAAAGCTCGTTCCGCGCTTTTTGTGCGTTCATCCAACGTTGCGACCCCAGCAGGTAAGGCAGTAGTTCCTGTATGAAGCTCCACCGGACGGCGCCAGCGGAAAAAAAGTAAATTACAAGCATGTTACATTTACAAGCACGTAACAGCATGTTACAAGCATGTGTCATTTTGGTATTTAGAGATAGGAATACTGCGTGTAGAGGCGAAACGTGCGAAAGCGGTGAATGGGCGGCATTACAAAAAAAAGCAATTCGCTTTTACATACATGACGTAGAAAATACCCGACTCATCCCAAACAATACCATAAAATATGAAAACATCTGATTTGCAAGCGTTCCCCCATTTCCGGGCATTATTTCCTGCACTTTGGCAGCACAAATACACGGGCGACTTTGCGTTTCCAAAACTTGGCCTCGGGCGACGCGACGGTACGCTACATACATAGAGACGGACGCAACAGGCACTCAAGACAAATGCGTGGGTGCAATGCCCTTTTTCAGTCCTTTAGAATACGGAATTTTCGAATTACAAGTTTCTGATATGTTCGCCGGCCGTTATCTTTCGCGCGTTCTGCCGGCGCCAGCAGCACACCCATGTCATCACTCTTGGCAATCGCCCATCGCGTTTTCAACAGGCGTGAGTACCGAAAGAAGGTATATGTTGTTGCGGAGCCACAAAAAACGTCACAGACTTGTCCCTCTAAGATTCATTACACGCCAAACTAACATTATCACCACGGCCGAGCTGCTTATCGCTAACTGCGTCAGAGCGCCCTGTGCGGCCAGCGTGCCTCAAAAGTACCCCAGAAAGTAACGAAATTACTTTTCACTAATGTCTGGCGTCAGAGAAAGCGGCCCAAACTTCTCCTAGCAAGATGCACTAGACTACGCACCACGGCCGAGTTAGTTCTCGCTAACTGCGACACGGCGCCCTGTGCGGCTCAAAAACCGAAATAAGTTACCATAATCCCCTAGGAAGCGTCGGAAACATGTCTCAGCACGATTCACTAACTGAAATTAACTACGCCAGGATGGCCGAGCTGTTTTTCGCTAACTGCGTCTTAAGCTCGGTCCCGTGTCGTAAGCCTAATTGCGTCGTTGACTGTGAAACAAGATTTCTCACCTTACCGTAGTCCAATAGTGCAGTGGTGTCTTGTCCCATGCAGTGCAGAAGGAATGCAAGAATACGCCGAGAGCCCAATTAACCAGGTTACATTAAAAAAGAAGAAGAAGACAGACGGGTCGCCTTGCGCGAGCGCTCAAACGCGCGCGCAGCCGTCCTCGCTGGCTTCGGGGGAGTGTCTGGCGGATGACGCATGCATCTGGCGCGTCATTGACCTGTGGCTAGGTAAGGCAAGGAAAAGAAGTCGCGAAGCCTAAGTTCATATATACGGAAAACGTTTTAGTTTTCGCGGCAAAGAGTTTAAAAGATAAATCAATGTCTGTTAACTTAATTTCACTTTTTTTTTTCGATGCTCGCGGCAGCTAACGTTCGGCATAAATACTATACCGTGACGTATGGTGACGTGTTTCCTGTTCCCAGTTTTTGCCGAGTGTCCCCTCTTGTTGAATTTCTTTATGCGCCGGCCATGATTCAAGCAGCAAGTAGTAGCCGTAGCTGCCACCGTCCTCTAGCCACCAACCGTTGGTCGGGCGCCTGACGGAATTCTATACCATGACAGGTAACACGGCTATCTACTTCTAGCTGAGGCTCTATTCTGGACACGCATGGCGGCTGCACGGCCGCCATTATCCGCCATCTTGGCTGTCTCATTGGCTGTCTAGAGGTCACGTGTTTTGAAATTTGTGCCGGGAAACGGAAGTTTTGGAAAATGCAATTTTGCGTTTTCGTCAGAATGACGAAACGTGACGTGGAGCTGCAAGTTTTATCGACTAATACTTTTTTGTGGTCCTTGGCACCTATATTGCGACTTAAAAAGAAAGTGGACGGTAGCGCGCAGAAGCCCGTGGATTGCATCTGCAATTTCGCGAATATGTGGTGGCGTTCCAAGACAGCTGGCATGTCAGCTTGTTCATTGGGTGAAAGAATATCCCGTGAGGAGCGTCACAGGAAGGGCTGTTTCGTAAACGTCAATTTGACGTTGCGTGACGGTGCGTTGGGCCGCCATTGCAGAGATTTTGCGCCATAATTTGTGGTGCGACGAGCCGCGCGAATTATGGTAATGAGCGGCCATATGCAGTGTCAGTCGTGAGGCATGCGTGTCGCCGCATTTTTCCTGTCATTTGGGGCCATGAAAATTTTTTGTTCACAACGCGTGCTCATAGCATTTGCATCGCTCTCGAGTGGTGTTGGCATTTGTGTTTTGAATCATCATTTCTAATAAAAACACGTTTATTTGAAATAATATTTGTTGAAACTAGCAAACTTCTTGCGACTTTTTGCACTTTTCGCTACTGCGTTTGCATTGTAATCAATATTAATGTCTTTTCGCGTCATCAAAGGCTATGACAACGGCGAATTTTTAATTTATAAAAATAAATGAAAGCAAGGCGGCGTCTTGACGTTTCCTCTGACGGGGCGAGTAAGCAGCGACATAACCAAGAGATGGCAGTGCCGGCGCTTGCGTTGCGCAAGCGGATAACTGTGGCGCGCGCAACGCTATCGATGATATTCGGCCGCTTCTCAGCCAGACGAGTCGGGCTGAGTCACTTGCGGTTCACGAGATAGCGATAACGCGGCCTAAAGCGTGCGCTGATCATCACTGGCAGGTCGCGTATGTTGTCTCAAGGTAGAAAGCAAGCGCGTGGGCGCCAATATACGATGACTCATTCAGTTTCCCGAGGACACGCATCCTAGCTAATGAAGCAGACGACAGCCTGCGCGCACGCAGACGACGGAAGCGAGAAACGATTTTGATGGAATAACCGTACGCTTTGAGCTAGCTGCTTTATTTTTACTGGGGAGGAAAACTGTTTTGCTTTATCAACCACGCTAGGTTCAATGCCTACATTACAGTTTCATAGGCGAAACGTCAGATTTGCGTCACGTTACGAAAGCAAAACGGGGCCATCGGCACCATTTTGTAACCGTCACGCCTACGTCACACCTCGAAGAAAATGGCGGAATGTCCAGAATAGCGGCTCTGTTCGAGGCTTTTGCGAGAGTGAACAAACTGCACGAACAAAGCAAGACGGACGTTCTTATCACGATAGTGGGTGACAATGGGGACGCCACATTGCGGAACTTGATGTTTCCGGAGGCTCCTGAAAAGAAGACGTATCAAGAGATAAAACAGGCGCTTCTGAACCATTACGCGCCAAAGCGGTCGATAGTCACGTAGCGTTACAACTATCATAAACGCACACAGGGATCCCGGGAGGCAGCTGACGACTTCATCGTGGAATTGAAGCGTTTGGCAACGAACTGCTCGTTTGGAACGTTTTTAACTGAGGCGCTCAGAGACAAGCTTGTCGTGGGTGTGCGCAGCGAGGCGATTCGATGCAAGCTTTTAGCCGCTGAAGATGACAAAGGCATAACATGGGACAAGGCGTGTGTTATCGCCACGTCCATGGAAGCCGCGGAAAACCACGCCACGGAGATGCTACCAGGACAAGGCGCAACCCGAAAACAAGAGGACGACGTCAAGTGGCAACGCGGCGACAGCGCAGTGACTAGGCGACAGTGCAACGACTACGACCACGCGAGGGATGTGCTATCGGGACGAGACGTGACCCGAGAACAAGAGGACAACGTCAAGTGGCAACGCGGCGACAGTGCCGCGACAACGCGATCGACCAGCGGCTGCGAGGAAAGGGTCCGCTGACAAGGACAGGATGCGGTCATGTTTTCGTTGTGGGAGTCGCCACCACCAGCAGGACCGTCGGCACATCAAGGCAAGGTGCTATAGTTCTTCCCAGACGGGACATTTAGCTATTATGTGTAAGAGAAGGCAGAGCAATTTCACCGCGGAAGAGGACGTGTCTAGCTTAGGACACGTCCTCTTCCGTACGCGTTAGGAGAAAGAGTTCAGCCGTACAAAGTTGATATGAAGGTAAATGGCCCATGGAAATGGTTTCGGGATCAGCGGTATCTATTATGCCTGAAAGTGAATTTGTGAAATATTTTGGAGATCTGCCTTATCAGCCTGTGCAGTTTCGCTTAAGGACATACAATGGCTCAAGCGTTCCCTTGAAGGGCAGTGTCACTGTAAATGTAGCTCATGAAGGCAATTCTTTTAGACTGCCACTCGTGATAGCTGCGAATGAACAGGGGCGCACGGTACGGGCATTGCTTGGCCGAGACTGGCTGAAGCATATTCGCCTAAACTGGTCGCATGTGTTGCGAGTGAACACAATCGCTAAACAGGAGGGGCTGCTAGACAAGTACAAGGATGTGTTCACGCGACCAATTGGAACTATTAAGGGGTTTGTGGGCTCCATTGTTTTGAAGCAGGGAGCGCCAACTGTATTCTGTAAAGCCAGGCCAGTGCCGTACGCCCTGAAAGACAAAGTTGGAAAAGAATTAAAGGAGTTGGAATCGGCAGGTGTGTTGTACCCGGTGCGTGAAAGCCAATGGGCAACCCCTGTCGTAGCAGTTCTGAAGAGTGATGGAGAAGCCGTCAGGTTCTGTGGTGACTACCACGTGTCTTTAAACCCCTGTATTACGGTTGCCCACTACCTGCTACCATTGCCTGAAGATGTGTTTGCATCGTTGGCAGGGCGCACTTGTTTCAGTGTGCTTGATTTATCGAAAGCGTACTTGCAACTTCGAATGGATGACCTTTCGCAAGAGTTGCTAACGATAAATGCACACCTTGGCCTTTTCCGTTTCACGCGTTTACCGTTTGCTGTCGCGAGCGCACCTGCCATTTTCCAATCAGTAATGGATCTAGTATTGGCTGGCTTGGAGGGCACAGTGTGCTATCTCGAAGATGTTCTCATAGCAGGAAAGACCGGACACGAGTGCCTGAGACGCACCGAACAAGTGTTGCAGAGACTACGGAAGCATGCGATACGTTCCAACTCCGATAAATGTCAAGTTTTTTTTAAACCGGCGCGGGGGGGGGGGGGGGGGGGGGGGGGGGCGTCCGCTATCTTGGTCACGAAATTGACGCGGTTGGGATGCATCCTACGAGAGATAAAGTAAAAGCCATATTGAGGGCTCCAACTCCGACTTGTATCTCCGAATTGAAGGCTTTCCTGGGGTTGGTGAATTTTTACGCTAGATTCCTTTCCCCAACAGCCACGACCTTAGAACGGCTCTACAAGCTCCTCTGAAAAGATTGTCCGTGGGAATGGACAAAAGAATGCGAAACCAGCTTTCAGAAATGCAAGCTGCTTCAGAGCGAGGACTCGGCGCTAGCTTTGTACGATGGAAACAAACCTCTGCGCTTGCCCAGGCAGCACATGGGGCCAACTAGGGCCGGTGATGGTTTTCAGCCGGCACTGGCTGGACCGCGAAGGCCCGCCGTTGCCTCCGTAATGCCAGTGCTGGCAAAGCCACTGTAACAGACATCCAGTGCTGGCCCTGCCTTGCCGGTGAATGCCCGTTAATGGCTAGGCCGGGCGACGCAGCTGGCTATCCAGGGCCTGCTTTGCCGTTAGAGTGCCGTCATTGGCTGTACATCTCTAAACATTGGTTAACGTCCGTTCAAAGCTGTAGGCATAGCCACATTGTTTAGCAGTTCTGAGAGACCCGTAAATATCGGCCTGTCAAACAGAACGGCATTTCAATATTACTTTTCATGCAGCATTCGCTGGCCATTCCCGATTATATATGTTTACAGCACGCAATATTTATTTGAATTTTTCACCGCTCACGCCAACTGCAACGAGATCGCTCTCAGACAGACAGACAAAGAACTTTAATGAGGGTCCTGAGAAGCTCTAGTAATTTTTTTCTTACCAAATAATTATGTATCTTCTGCTTATTTTTTTCGTTAGATTATAAAGGTTGTTAACTTTCGCGTAATTGTATTATGTTGAATCATTCGATCTGAGATTTTTACAAGTGGCACAAGGGCACTCCATTATAACGCAGCAGTGCGCGCTTGCCGTGTGCATCCTCAATAGGCGCCATAACAAATTCGAGGAGGCATATAATTAAAAAGCATGTGCGCTTACATGTGCGTCGTTTACATAGTGTTGCGGGTAGTGAATTTCAAGATACTGCATAACTGTATGGTGCAATGATCTGTACCACTTTCCAGTAATGCCGCTGCTAGCTGAACTTCTGTAGTGGCTGTAAATTTTATTGCTAGTACAATACAAGTAATTTTGGATCACTGTTCCCGATATTATTTTTCTCCATAAAGAGTGTATTGAACCGTGTAGAAGTGTCTCCTGCGGCCAGCTTCATTATTATCTTAGGTGCGCTTCCCAGAAAGCTCTGTCGTGCGTGTTTTCACTGGCCGCTCGAGGCACTTTGCGTGTATTCGCAGGCTTCTTTCACGCTCGGAAAAACTCTTTTATGTACGACGTATTGAGCAACAGAAAGCTGTATCGGGAGTTTTTCATGTTGCTCTACTGTTTTCTCATTGACACTTTTAATCGAATTTTAATATTTTAGAAGTTGATTAATTATTTAGACTAATTATCGAATTAGGCGGAATGCAAAATAATATTCTGAGTATCTCTAAGCGACCGCAAACAGCATTACCGTGGTTCTGTTGAGCTAGGTGGCATTTGCATATTTTTAAAGTTTGGCTAAAGTTAGGTGGGGACACCCTGTATATATATATAAAAAGTGTTATTGATATGCTGTACAATGCCGAATAGTCGTTTCCCTTCGAATGCAACGCATAACAGCACTATTGAAGTCTCAAAGGTGAGTGCCCGATGCAAGTGAGGACTGTTATTTCGTATGATAGTGCTGCCGGAGAGTCGTGGCTGTTGCGCAGAGGCGCAGTTCCTGACAGAATTAACGCACGGGGGTTACTGAGTCCTGCTTAGCAAGTTCCTAGCTGTCATTCAATATAAACGCCCCGTTTTGGGGTGACCCAGCACGCCCGTGAGGCGGCGGCGAGGCAAGCCCTCGACGTACCCTCATGGGAGGCTTAAGCCCAGCCATCATAAAGTACTGGTTCCACAATAAAAGTTTATTCCTCCTCCTCCTCCTCCTTGGAGCAGCCTGTAAATCTGCTTGATTCAGACAAGGAAAGCTGTTTGACAGTCTCACCATGTTTGCCACCCATTAAAACTGGGTGTCCCATGTGGTACCACACTTATCGTCTTCAACGAACGCAACAGATATGCGCATATCTCTCCGTGTATGTGAGACATGCCGTTCCTTTAATTGCTTCATAATCGCCGTTATGATAGTGCACCAGATAACCTAAAGCAGCCGTTTAAAAATATACAAGCTGCTGAGTTGAGCGGTCATATATTTGGGAACGGCATTACATTTATGCATGAAATATTGGATAAGCGTAACATGTTTTTCTAGGAAATCCGACTCGAGAATAATTTATTTTGTTTACACCCCTAGAAAAAAGCCGAAGAACGCCGCCACCTGCTTTTTTTTATTTAAACTAATTTTTCGGTTTTACGTGACAAAACCACAATATGAATATGAGGCACCCGGTTTAGTTTTCAGCACCTGTGCTTTTTAACGTGCACCTAAACAGGAGTACACGAGTCTTTTTCTATTTCGTTCCCATCGAATTCCGCGACCTGGATTGAAGCCGCGAGCTACAGTTTAGCAGCGCAGCACCGTATACACTATATAGCCACTGCGTAGGCTACCGCGCAGGCTTTTTCTTTTTTTTTTGCTTTTTAATTTATCGACTAGGAAAAAATTTCCACGTACGGCTTGCGTCCAAAGATTAGCATATAGAATGACAAACTAAAACCGTTTTTGGCGCTCGAAGTCCGAACGCAATAAATGACCCCGTACCCATTACTCCGCATTCTGTTACGCGAGGAAGGCGGAAACTTGAATGGAATGTTTACTCTTTTTTTTTATCTATGACAATGATTCCCGTAAATCTGAGTACAAAGCGCCGGATGGGGCAGAAGTGCTTTACTTGTTTGAAGCGGCAAGCATGACGGTTACATATGTTTCTTCGTCTGTGTTTCGCAAGACCAACTGATGGAAAACTACATGCGCAACAATACACACGAGGGATACATGCTGCGTTAAGAACGAGAAAAATATTTGTTCTCAAAAGGGAACCGTACAATAACCTAGTAGAATGAAAGCCGAAACTGCGGCCGCAATGCACCCGCAATAACGGAGCGGCATTAAAAATAAAATAAAATCAAGAAGAGAAAGAAAGGAATATGCAATCATGAACACCATTTGAGCCGTCTGAATGCAAATACCAGCGCGTGAAGTAGTACGAATGACCCTGCGGAGCAGTATCGCCAGCAGTTTCCAACGGCGCGACCTTGATGCGGCCCAATCCACTTCGATCGCAGCGTCGCCACAGTATTTTTCAATGTCGGGCGCCTCACTGCAAAGCACGGTGTAAGATATATACTCTTTAGGTGGGGACACTTCTCGGCTTGCTTGCGAGGCGAGATCGACCAGATAAAGTAGCAAAGGCGCGCGCCGATCGGTCAGGTGCCGGCAGCGGATACCTATCGGCGGTACGAGGCAACTTCAAGACAGAAAAGGTTTTATCTAATGTTGCTATAGCAACCGGCGCTTCGCGGGAAATCCGGATTCACACGACGGGTTAGACCACTTAATCAGAGACATGGCTATAGCTTCAACAAATCATGCCGCGAGCATTTCGTCAGCGGCTTCCTTTTGTGCGACGTGATTCGGCTGCAATGAGCCACGTCACGCTCGTCCGAAGTATAAACCGGCGATCCGTCCCGTGCTGTGAATCTTGCCTTACGAGTTTGAACGCCACTTGGCACGTTTTGATTTGGCCTTGTCACGGTGGGCCTTACCGAGGCGCATTTAGAATGCAGGCAAAAGTATTCGCGGACATGGAGTGCGCGCATAACACAAGCAACCAGAGATCGCCCCGCCGTATCTGCTCCGTCAAGGCGATGCCCTCTTCCCTCGCGCCCCTCACCACGGTGACCTACTTTCACGCGTCGCGCAACCATTTCGGATTTCCCGCGAATCGCCCGGTTGCTATAGCAACTGTAGATAAAACCTTTTCTGTCTTGAAGTTGCCTCGTACCGCCGATAGGTATCCGCTGCCGGCACCTGACCGATTGACGCGCGCTGTTGCTACTTTATCTGGTCGATCGCGCCTCGCGAGTGTCCCCACCTAAAGAGTATATATCTTACACCGTGCTGCAAAGCATGCGCCGCCCCAGCCGTTCGTCTCACTCGACCGTATTACAGTGTACTAGAAGGGGGCAGTGGGCTTACTCTCTGGCGGAGGCTATGCGATGCGGCGGCTCCACGAATGTCGCAAATATGGGCTTCTCCAATAGCCCGAGCAGCGGCGCTGGCGTCGGTTTCAATGGAACGTGGGTGCGACGGCGCAGCTGCGTAGTGCCCGCCCAGTGCCCGATCATATTAGTTGGAGTTGCTGAGCTGCGTTGTTTTTTCTGTGGACGTCGTCGCGTGTTTTTTTTTCCTTCAGTGTTTTTTTTTTTCGCACATAGCCTGCGAGAGATTGGTATGCCTTGCAGTAACTGAGCCATGCCGCGGCATCGACAAAACGTGCCTGGGTGCCAAACAGGCTATGTTTATGTGAAGGATGGGCCGAAGTTGTCCTTGTTTGGCGTCCCGAAGGATAAAAATAGGCGGAAAGAGTGGGAAAATAACCTCCATAGATTCTGTGGAGGTTCTTTTAGAACCTCCCCTGGACGACACGAGTGCAGTATGCGACCTCCATTTCGAGCCACGTTTTGTGCTCAACTCCAACGCGGTTCCTGATCACTGTGAATGGTCTTTCTTTTTATGGTCTAGTTAGGTCAGTTAGCGAAGGAAACTGCGAGGAAGGTACACTGGCCTCCTAACTGGAATTTGACTCTCTCGAAGCATCAGGTGACAGAAATGAGGGCAGTCAAACTGCTGCTAGCGCTACTGCCACAGAGGCCACACAAAACGTGGTACCCCAGCATTGCTCGGGCCTGCGGGTTTCAAACGACCATAACCAGCACGTGGCCAGAAGCGACTCGAGGCTCACTTACCACATTGCGGACTATGTTGCGCGGAAGTGTATCGTCAATTCCAGCACAAAATGCCAAGAATGCATAAAGCTGCTCACTATGACGCCACCAGGCGAAAGTTTTCAACTTGCCCGGCTAACAAACTTCTGTGACCGAGGAGGCCTCCTTTATCCCTACAGTCAGCTGTACGGCTTTGTGAAAATTCTAGAGGATCTTTTCACAGAATGCTTCTCTCAGAGTGAGCTACACTCTGACAGCGTTATGGATATGCTGGCAGTTGTTAAGAGTAAGCTTTTCCTCGAAGTTGGGTGCAATGCGCACGCTCTTAGACTCACAGCTAAAATAATTAGTTTTTACATTGTCACACGTCTGCATTTTTATATGAAAGGAATTAACTGTGACAAGGCAGGAAAGCGGCAGAGGCTCAAGCAGCAGAAGTTGAGCCGTTGCACATGAGTTGAAGTGCATGAAACAATGGCTTGCTGTACTTATTGCAAATAAAAGCTTTGTGTCCGCAACAGCCCTGTTAACTTCATTTTGCTTACCCTTATATAACTGTACATAAGCATAGGCCGGAGCCTTTGTCAAGTGAACTAGTTTTCACTTTTTGTTCAGGCCTCCCTCCATTTATTTATGGAAAAAACAAACCTGATTTAATTTAACAAATGTGTGCCGGCGTAATGATGGTTAATAATAAACGCAGAAGGCTACTGTGAAGCATGGAACAACTAAAGCGGAACAAGGAAATATTTAAGCCATATATACATATTCATTTTGGCTAAGCAAAGGCACAAATTTGGTTAGCATGCCTGATTTTTTTTTTTTTTGAGCCCAGCTGGGAAGTATGCACGCACTGTTTTCTGTCTGACAAAATTTTACATTAGGTCGACACGGCATGAAACCGTTTTCAATTTTTTTTTTACGATTGCCCGATAATTAGGAAAATTCGAAGGCCCCTTCCGCATAAGCAAGCATCCGTCAGCGACGAGCTCTTTGCACAAAAGGTCTGAGTTAGGATAGGCAGCAAATTGCCCAAGAGTGGCCGTCTTCCTTTTCCACAAGGTACTATTATGGCAAATATCATGTGGCCTAAACAAATATAGTGCTTGCTAAAGATATGTAAAGACTGTCAAGTATGCCAAAATTAAAAACAAATAAGAGTGTGAACTGCTTCGAACAGAACCGACAGAAACGCAAGGAAAATCAAAGCTTCTGCAAGCAAAGCTTCCATTGAAGTTGCCAGTGGCGCCACCTCTTGGATGCGACGCTGACTGCGTCAGAGGAGCGGCCGAGTAAGCCCACTGCCCCCTTCTAGTACACTGTTACGGTGGCTAGACACCGACCGTATTCTAGTACACTCTAGTGAGCAGCCCAGGGTGGCCAGCATGGTGTTTCCTATACCGCTAACCTTAGCAATATTGCGGTCGGTATTGGGCTTGTTAAGTTAGCGCGCTCCGAACTCAAAGGAGCACGCTCGAGTGCGTTCGAGTGCGACGCCTTCGGAGCTTAACGTCATTTTTCCGGAAGCCGTGGCAGGCGCGCACTCTCGTGCATCGTTTCCAGGGTGGACCGCGTAAAGCGCGCTCCGTAATTACGCACCGGAAGTCGCATTTTAGCCGTTAAGTTTAAAAGAGCGCACTCTGCTGGCTAGAGCGCGCTCGAGTGCCTTAACTTAACCATAGAGAAAGAAATTCAACAAGAGGGGACACTCGGCAAAAACTGGCAACAGGAAACACGTCACCAAACGTCACGCTATACTTTTGACACCGAACGTGCGTTAGCTGCCGCGAGCATCGAAAAAAAAAGAAAGTGAAATTAAGTTAACAGACATTGATTTATCTTTTAAACTCTTTGCCGCGAAAACTAAAACGTTTTCCGTATAAATGAACTTAGGCTTCGCGACTTATTTTCCTTGCCTTACCTAGCCACAGGTCAATGACGCGCCAGATGCATGCGTCATCCGCCAGACTCTCCCGAAGCCAGCGAGGACGGCTGCGCGCGCGTTTGAGCGCTCGCGCGCGGCGACCCGTCTGTCTCTCTCTCTCTCTCTTTTATGTAACGTGGTTTATTGGGCTTTCGGCGTATTCTTGCGTTCCTTCTGCACTGGGAAAAGACACCACTGCACTATTGGACTATGGCAAGCTAAGAAATCTTGTTTCACAGTCTACGACGCAATTAGGCTTACTGCACGGGACCGAGACTTAATTAAAACGTAGTTAGCGAAAAACAGCTCGGCCATCCTGGTGCAATTAATTTGAGTTAATGAATCGTGCTGGGACATGTTTGCGACGCTTCCTAGGGGATTATTGTAACTTATTTCGGTTTTTGAGGCACACTGGCCGTACAGGGCGTCGTGTCGCAGTTAGCGAGAACTAACTGGGCTGTTGTGCGTAGTCTAGTGCATCTTGCTAGGAGAAGTTTGTGCCGCTTTCTCTGGCACCAGAAATTACTGAAAAGTAGTTTCGTTACTTTCAGAGGTACTTTTGAGGCACGCTGGCCGCACAGCACGCTGTGACGCAGTTAACGTTAAGCAGCTCGGCCGTGGTGATAAAGTTAGTTTGATGTGTTATGAATCTTGGAGGGACAAGTTTGTCACGTTTTTTTGTGGCCCCGCAACAACATATACCTTCTTTCGGTACTCACGTCTCTTGAAAACACGATGAGCGATTGCCAAGAGTGATAACATGGGAGTGTCTGGCTGGCGCAGGCAGAACGCGCGAAAGATAACGCCGAGGAACATATCAGAAACTTGTAATTCGAAAATACCGTCTTCTAAAGGACTGAAAACAGTATTTGCACCCACGTATTTGTCTTGAGTGCCTGTTGCGTCCGTCTCTGTGTGTGTAGCGTACCGTCGCGTCGCCCGAGGCCAAGTTTTGCAAACGCGAAGTTGCCCGTGTCTTTGTGCGGCTAAAGTACAGGAAATAATGCCCGGAAATGGGCGAATGCTTGGAAATCGGATGTTTTCGTATTTTAGGGTATTGTTTGGGATGAGTCGTGTATTTTCTATGCCATATATGTAAAAGCGAATTGCTTTTGTTTGTAATGCCGCCCATTCACCGCTTTCGCACGTTTCGCCTCTACACGCAGTATTCCTATATCTAAATACCAAATGACAGATGCTTGTAACATGCTGTTTCGTGCTTGTAAATGTAACATGCTTGTAATTTACTTTTTTTCAGTTGATGCCGGCCAGTGGAGCTTCATACAGCAACTACTGCTTACCTGGGGTCACAACGTTGGATGAACGCACGAAAAGCGTGGAACGAGCTTTTATATAGAGCAAAAATCTTTCCTCATTTCACAAGGAGTCATGCGTCTACTTTCTGAAATTGCACGTGGCACAGATTTGATGGGACTTGACAAGATCGTTCGCAATCATTTTTACCAAACAATAAACTGATTCCGCACGAAGACCATGCGGCACGGTCGGGCAAGAACAAAAAACAAAAAAGCGCAGCCGGCGTGCTAACTAGCGTTCAAAATGAGCGCGCCGAAAACCGAAACAGGAAGTGATTTACACCGACCGCTTGGCGCGCTGCTGTCAATTCGGCCGCTGGGCTCTATGGGAGTATCCCCTCTTGGGTTGGATTTCTTTCTCTGACTCAACGCGCCCATTTAGTCTCGCGTCTCGAAAACACGACGAATATGACGGAACATTTCCGGTCTTCCCACAAGCCATCGCGACGCTGATGTTTGTGAATGTGAACTTGCGGTACAGCAAGAGTTGCGTTGGTCTTTTAGGGTTCCGCAGTTGTTTCAACGTTAAACGTTGGTACGTCGCCGATAAACCAAGCCTTTGCGGAATGAGCCAGCGTCGTATTTCACCTTTCTTCGGAGGATTCATACCGTGCTGTTCAGCGCCGGCTTAGGTAAGGTACTGCGTAGACGAAGCATTGCTTAAGCCTAAATTTCTGTCTAAATCCAAAACATTTTCTTGCCCTTTAGGTTGCGTTTGGGTACTAGTGAGCAGACTTGTTTACAATCTATTCACGTTGCTGCAGGTTTTGGCTGTGTCGGTTAGCCGAAGTTAAAGCATTCTTAACTCCGTGTGCGTATAAGGGTGTGACGCTGCGTCGGCACCACCTGCGGCAAAGGTCTGGCTGGTGTTGTAGAAGTTAGTTGCCAGACTGCCTGCCACATTTGACGGGGAAAAACTTCGTCAAATATAGCGATCGCATAGACGCCGTTTCCGAGGCGCACAGACTTGCCAGCTCCCGGTAGTACCGTAATTTCGCTCCATAACCCGCGCGCTTAGTGGGGGCCCAGTTCTCCGATGGTACGAAGCGACACCGATACGCGTCGCACTCAGGTCGCTTTCTTGCACGATGGGTGCTACGTGTACGTGTTGACGCTTTCGCTGGATCAGAAACAGACGCGTCGCACAATCCTCGGGGCTGCGACGGGACGACGCGAAACAGAGACGCGTCGCATAACACTCGGTCCGCTTTCTTGCGCGATGGGTGCTACGTGTACTGAAGCTTTCGCTGGATCTGAAACTGAGACGCGTCGCACAATCCTCGGGCGCTCTCTCACGCTGCGCGCGCTGGCTGCGACCACTGCGGGGTTCTACTGTAGCTTGTTTGAAGCGCAGCATGACATGTGATTATAATAACTGCATGCCGCCAATGTGTACATTTCTTTTTCTGGATATACCGAATGACATCTGGGAAAACTAGCAATACATGAAACGATATCAATGTGTGTGTGTGTCGCATGCACAGAAGAGCATTTTTTCTTCACGAGATTTGCAATGGATGGAAATGTTTACCAAGCTTCTCGTAAGAACGTACGAATTATTCAGGTCTTTGAATGTAAATTGCAACTTGCTTTTTCGAAATGCATCACGATGTGAAAAATCAGCTGCTCCCAAATGCCAAATTGCCTGCTCCAAAGTGCTCCAACATGAAATTTCTGATGCTCCAGAAATTGCTCCATATCAGAAGCCCGCAGTAGCATCACTGTATTTAAGAAATTTATGCAGCTGTAACGACTGAAAGCACTGAAAGAAAAATTTATGCGCGACGCAATTGCGCCAAGAACCGTGCGCTTAGCGAGAGAAAAAGAGCTCCTGGGGTTTCGCGCGCATTTGAGAAACGCCTGTAGTGCGGCCAGCGAAAACCTTGGAGATAATCTACGCAAACAGAGGCGCACCAAACCTTTTGTCCCATTGCAGCCATCGCCCGCAGCACAAGAAAGCGGCCAGAGTGTTATGCGACGCGTCTCTGTTTCGCGTCGTCCCGTCGCAGCCAGCACGCGCAGCTCAAGAGAGCGCCCGAGCATTGTGCGACGCGTCTCAGTTTCAGATCCAGTGAAAGTTTCAACACGTACACATAGCACCCATCACGCAAGAAAGCAGCCCGAGTGTTATGCGACGCGTATCGGTTTCGCTTCGTACCGTCGGAGAATCTTAGCGCCAGCCTGGTTCGTCCGGCTCGGCGCGTGTGCTGTAATTATTCATACAAGTGCTCTCTAAATATTTCGAAAGGCGTAAAAGCCGACATCACATTTTTTTAGGAGCTGCAGTCACTTGTGTACGTAGTATCATATCATTCTGACAGACATGGGTGTCATTCATTTTCTCGTCCTATTTCTCGCGCTGTTAGTGTGCTGTGAATCTGTATCAAGAAGCTTAAGTAAATATTCTGCAGTACGTAGCGCAGCCGCGTAGCCCCACGGCTAACATTAAAATACCTTGTTAGGAGTACGTTTGTTTGTTTAATAACATAATTGAATGCTAAAATTTTGTATTCATAGCGGCAAGTGTAAAGTAGGAAGCTATAGAAACTATAAGCTAATAGCATACGTGTTCTTCTACCAGCTTGAGCACATTATCTTAAAAGTGAGGCTGAAAACCGCAGATAACGAAAAACGTATGCAACTGGAGCAAGCACTATGGTTCCTTTCCAGCATCCCAGTGTGTTAAGCTAGTCGTGTACTTAACCTATATTAGACCAATGTTAGAGCATGCTAACTGGAGCCATTTCAAGTTAGATTATTTGACCAAAATAAAGTGCAAGGAAAGCGTAAGGTACAATCTAATCTAGTATTCCCGAACCGATTGTATTGGCAAAACTTTATGCCTCCCTGAATTGCCTGCGTTCACCCAATGCTGAAAACGAGAAGCTGATTCCCTTGCTCTTGAAAAGCTGCTATAATCTCAATAACAGACTACTTATCTTCTAAGGGAAAGTGAGGGGCACTGACAATATCTCCAAGCTTTTGTATGAGCTTTCACCTTGAACGAGAATGGAATAAAAATATGTACCTTTGCAAGCCTCAGAATCCAAACATTCTCAATATTGAGGAGCCACATTAAATTTTTGAGATATAGACAACAAAAAGTGTGCCTAAGCACAAGTACACACTGAACACACTTGAGTGGTTGATTGGCCAGCTGTGAATGCAAAAGCATCCATAGCTGCTACCTCAAGGTAACTGCTAGGTTGCACGTGTTTCTCCTATAGCCCATGTACCTGGCAAGGGGAATGGTTATACGTAGTCCCATTGCAGCATTGGCCTGTGCTTTTTCTTTTTTCAATAGGTGGTGGCTAGCTGATTCCATCTGTTTATGTATTTATATATTGTGTGCATCTTATGTGCATGTGTTTGTATCATGTTCTGAGTGTAATACTTGCAGTGATGCAAGCATCTTTTTTTAAAATATATTGCACCACAGTCATTTATTTAAATTTGTGTTGAAATGTACAAAATGTGGCCACCCAGTAATGGCCAGGACAGCCAGCAGGATTGGCAATAAATATGATGCAGATCCAATGCACTTGCTTGAATCGACATGAGGCGAAGCTTTCAGCAACGGTCAGTTAAACTCTTGAAAACTAACTACAGTGTGTACAGTTGTCCTTATCTCACCCGATGCAACACATACTCTTATGCAATGTTTGCTTATTCACCGCACATGTCACCTAATGTAACTGATACATAGCACAGTGAACTCACTCAAATGTCGGCTCACCAAGACTTCGAACTAACCATGAGTCTGAGTTCGTGTGAGCCTGGCTGAGTAGAATTTTGGTGGATACGAGTAAGAGCAAGCTCAGTTGAGTAAACTTTTTGTTAATATTGTCATGTGGTAGTCAGGGCAAGCTCATCTGAGTATAATTTTGGTGAATATGAGTCGGAGAAAGCCTGGCTAAGTAGATTGTTGGTGAGTATGACTCAGTGCAAGCTCGCCTGAGTAGAATTTTGATAAATATGTCAGAGCAAGCTCATCTGGGTATAATTTTGGTGAATATGAGTCAAAGCAAGCTGAGCAAGTAGATTTTTGGTGAATATGACTCCGTGTAAGCTCGCCTGAGTAGAATTTTGATGAATATAAGTCGGAGCAAGCTCATCTGAGTATAATTTTGATGAATATGACTCTGAGCAAGCTCGACTGAGTAATGATGGGATGTTTCTACGAGTTTATGCAATAATACATGTAAGTGCAGTCTCATTAGCAACATTGCCTCCATCTTGATGGGCAATACCTATGCCTCATGATGAGTCTGCACACTTATGAGCTGTGGACATGCAAGAACCACCCACACTTGAAAAGATGCTATCATTCACAGAAAGGAATGCAACCGGCTGACTTCACTGCACAATTTTGATCTGCTTTTGTTTAATGAGTTATCTACTGCTTATAAAAACAAGGTGTTTGCCTGCTTTTCACATTATTGCATGTGTTTTACAGGAAGTAGAGATAGAGAAGCAAGAAAAAGCAAGGATCTTTATGGCGAAGTAGTTTCTTAGAGTACTGCGATATGTTACAACCAACAGAAACAAAAGTAATTCGATGCACTGAAGTAAGCGAAATATGCAATTGCCTTTAAATGTGAGGGTTAATACAGATGCAGTAAGGATACAAAGTCTGCAATACACTGAAGCTTTATTGGTTTTTGTGCAGGAGAAAATTGATACATCAGAAAAATGAGAAAACAACTATGTAAATATTGCTTCGAAAAGAAATTGACAATAGTGTTTATTCCCAGTCAAAGCATTAAATATGCTATTGTAGAACATTAATTACGATATATAGTTTGCACGTTCGCTTTGCGAGCTTGATAAGCAGTCGCATCTCGCAGCGTAACAGAACCTTGAAATGAGAATTAATTGGGGAAAATGCGCTTGAAAGCCCAACCAACGGACTGCAACTAAATGGTCGCTCGTATAGTGTGACCTATTGACTGTAGCATTTGTCCGTAGTTGCATATTCTTTAAATTGTTCTGTCCATAAAACCATACCGTACTAAAACTGGCATTTTCGTATATCGCGAGTTGTCTCTAGAACCAGGAAATTGGGATGACATCCAAAGGCCATGCCTTCCCATGAGGGACACCTCGTAGTATTTCGTGGCGCGTGTGAATAACGAAAAATCGTAAAAGTACGTACTGTGAGCACCTGAAGCCAACCTAAAAAAAAGCATCGCGTGATTAGCAACGTAGCGTGTCAACAAACGCAAAGAAATTGCAGAACCGAATCTGACCTACGAGTTTTTATCTGCACTCTTCGTGTGTCGGTGCTGATGTTACGTACCAATTGCATAATCCAAGGCTCCACTCAATTAGTTGCACTGTTTGAGGCTTGTTGAGCCAATATTTATAGACAACAAAGTATCTATATTCGTTGCGTTGAGCGACCGCCGCCATTTTCCAAAACAGACCGCAAAATAGCTCTTGGCGCAATTTCGACGGAAAATTGCAGCGATTGTTGCGATGCTGCGACCAACCGGTTGTCGCAGCCGAACATCTCAGAATTGGCCCTGCGACTGCGATTTTCATCACATGCAATAGAAATCGCACTTCTGGTGCGATGTAAATCGCACCATGTGAAACGGCCTTTACCATGTTTGATTGGCTGTTGTACATTCGACAACTTGCGACTGTGTGCATGTATTCTTACTGCTTCTATTTTCTTCAGACCAGAGCTGCGCTGTTTTGGGAGAATGCTTCGTTTGCTGCAATGTTATTTTGACCTGTTTCAGATTCAGCGATATTTCGAATATGATTGTAGGCAAATACTGTGCAAGTGGGTGTCCCTTGTTTGACTGCCAAAGCCAAAGAAAAATGGAGTCGCCGCTTAATGAGCGCTTAGGTGTTACGTGACTGAACGAGTGGTGGTAGGCACACCACGCTGTGTGGTGCATGATGAGCTTTATTGGTCTTTTAAGTGGAAAATAGATCCCAGGTATGTTGATGCCTCTGTTTTTGGTATAGTGTTTAAACTGGTGTTTTCTCCTGATCGTGTCTTTAACCATAAGGGCACAGTAGTGCCTCGAACTGTGTTCAGTCTAATTTGTGACTTTGCTAACAACACAAAGCTTCTAAATGCACCATTTATTTTGAGTAGTGCCAACCTTGCTTTCGTGTTGCAAACATAAGGTTCATGATGATGGGGTTTTAGCACTGGACTCTGCACAAAGTGACATCACATCGAATGGACCAATATTGTTTTAACCCAAAGTGTCATTTAGGTGAAGCCGCATTATTGTAAGTGCATGACTGTCCTAAAAGTCCACAGTACTGTTAACACGATGCAAGTTGAAACAGCCCGAGATCAGCCCTTGTTCAACCTCATTGCTGACCAAGAAGCTAGTCTAAAAGCAGTTCAGAGCTAAACTTTCGGTATATGGGTGGCATTCTCAAGCGATATATAAACATACAACTAGCATAGCAGACAAATATGTATTACCGCTTTTGCCCAGAACGTTTCATTTATGCAGATTCCAGCTGACTTGCATGCTGCATTGCTTAGCACAGTTTCTGGAAATGTTGTAGGCTAGATACACTACTTGACAAAAATGGCAGCAACGATTGCACGTAGCACTGAACCACAAGCCTAAATCTGTAAAATATGTAATTGATTGTTAACAAATATTGTAACAATGTGGGTGCTAAACTTAAACCAGCTAATAATAGTTGATAGGTTGCTTTTCCTGGTAACTTCAATATTGTTTAGGTATTGGTTTGTTTGGACAGGATTAACAATGCTATGCCACTAATTTGGTATCTGTTTTGAGTTGTTTTGAATTCATTAACATGCTTCTTTGGGGCGAGTAACATTGAGCTTAACATCTTCAATTTACTGCTTGTTAGGAACAAATACAGCATTTTGTGGGCACGGAATCTTGCCAAATGAAAAGACGTGCTGTGCCAAATAAAATGGTTGGTGTTCATGGGATCAGTTTCTGAGGACTACAGAAAGTTTATTAAAATTGTGAGAATTTGGTTGTTTACAGTATCTACACAATAAAGAAAGCTTGTATACGGTCATCAGAATGCAGTGGTTGGATAAGCCAGGCTGATTGTTTGGTTGTATTAAAATTTTATGAAACACTTTTTAGTGACTATTTTATTGGTGTGAACACTTCTGCTTCTTGTGAAATGTTTATGGATCTGCTTTGGGCCTTGTCTGCTACTTTCGAGTAGTTGAAAATTGCTATAATGATTTATGACCCAGCAGAATTAAGGTGGTGCAAGGCATGTGCTGCTGCTCTGTGAACTGGCATAGCCATGTAAATGCCTTATTTTAAATAAAATCAAATCTGGGATGAGCTACAGGCATTAGAGTAGCTTTCGGTTTGCTGTTGTGAATAGTGCTTAGCGATTCCACATTGAGTAGTATTCACTTAAAAGTTGTGGTCAATAGTGATGAGCTGCTACATAGGCGGTAAAGAAACTTTTTATTGGAATAGAAAAAAAACATACCTTGTGCCGTATTCACTACTGCCATTGTGTGCTGCTGTCATGCAAAATTACTGGATTGCTCAAGCTGTAGGTTTGGTTGCTGCATAGTACCTTTGCGACATTGCTCTTAAATAAAGATTCTTCATTTTGCTGAAATCTTCCCTCCCCCCCCAAAAAAAAAAAGTTGGGATATATATTCTTACATTTAACTGTCGAGGGGGCAGAGCCCTGCTAAATCAGAAAAAAAATTTTGACAGTTTCTCCTAGGAAGCAGTGTTTAAATTTATGGCTCAATGCTCCACAACAGGCATCTTTAACTTTGTGGTGAAACGCTTGCTTGAGTCCTTGTGAGAAGCAGTTTGACAGCAGCGCTAGGCTGTTCTTGTGCTGAGCTTTTCTTGAGCTACAATTACGGTTGTGCTTCCTTTTTCACTTGCAGCACAGAAGAATCAATGTGTGGGCAAAAAGAGAATGCAATCACCATGTCAAACTTCGTACATTCAAGAACGCTTGATATCAGTAATAAATATTTGCCTCTTGACAGGCAGCTGATACGGAAAGACGAAACATAATTTTCATGTGTGATGTTCTTGTTTCTTCAAAACAGGGTCTGAGAAACAAGGCATCAGACTACAAACTTGTCAGGTGCGTGTTTTTTGTGGATGCTTGCTTTCTTTTCTCCCTTGCTGTGTATAAACTGAACGTAGTGTGCATAAGTCAAAAGAAGAGAAAGCCAGTGACGGCCTTGAGTAGTTGCAATAAATGACACCTTCATTCTATTCTAGTGTGGTCCCCTTGCAATAACAGGCAGAGAACAGAAAAATACAAGGGAATTGCAAAAAATCGTAGTATTTTGATCTAAGAGTCTGGCTGTTTTATCTCCAGTCAAAGGTGTTTCGGCGGTATGACATACTTCATTCCAACACCTGGTGCTTGCATCGTCTGGATGCAGACTTTGGCAGTGAAGTGATACTTGTTCACCAGGCTAACACCTGACCCCCTATTTTGCTAGTGTGTACAGATGTTTGTGCTCTCCCATTTTAGGTTTGTCTAGTTGTGAGTAGTACGTTGGCTTGCATTAGGTTCCGAATCGGGCTGCCTTCTGTGTACTGTTGCCCATTAGGGTGCCTTCATTCTGCATTTCCATACCAGCCTGAGGCTCGTGCCGATGAACGACTTGCATGACCCTTGCATGTTGTCTCTGAATTAAATGTTAGTTTTTGCTAATGCCCTATATGGTAATCTTTCTTTAATTGGAAAACAGGAAACACTGAAGTTAAAATGAAAGATAATTCACAACCAAGAATAATTCCCTCTGACAGCTCGTTAAAAAAAATCTGAATTAGAGTGAAATAATTGCACTTCATAAGTTATTATGGGCAACCAAGACTGAAACTTCCATGCCAACAGCAGTGCCATGACATAGCCTAGCTAACAAAGGATACACTTTTTAGTTGCACAAGCTGCAATATCTCATCAGCAAAAACATTGCTCATCTTTAGGCACGTATGTCCAGCTCTTGATCTAAGTACCAGCATGCTAGAACAGGCGCACAGAGCTGAATCAAATGTTAATACAGCTGCACATATTTATTGTTCAAAATGCTGTGCCATTTTTGTGGCCTGTCTACAGGACTTTGTCGGCATAGCTCAGTTGAACACTCAAACTGCTGTAGCTCCTCCTGGCCAGCTCTGGTTCCTCAGACGTCCTCAGATTAGCAAGTTCATTTCAACAATCATGATTCAATGAAGACTGTAATGCACAGTGTCTTTTTGTATGGTTCCTGTTAGGCAAGGTCTTTGGCTGTAGGCACATGCTTATCCAATTAGTCTGCAGGGTTTTATGCGAAAATTAGTTGGCAATGCTCTCATATTTATGTCGGAACTAACAGATGGTAGATTCAGGCCATTTTTGGAGCATCTGTTTTAGGAGCTTGTTCGCATCCACTTTTTGATGCGTTTTACATGTATTGTGTACTAAGCTTTCATTTCTGCAGTTTGAGATCAGCATCCTTTGGAAAAGTGAGGCTGATAAGGTATGCAAGCATTGAGCCTACAGCATCTATTGCATCTTTCATAACTGTTGGCAAATATGAAACTTGCACCCAGAGAGCTGTTTTCATATTTGCCAACAGTTATGAAAGATGCAATAGATGCTGTAGGCTCAATGCTTGCATACCTTATCAGCCTCACTTTTCCAAAGGACGCTGATCTCAAACTGCAGAAATGAAAGCTTAGTACACAAAATATGAAACTTTCGCCTAGAGAGCTGTTTTTTGTAGTGCACGTTAAAGAACCCCAGGTGGTCAAAATTAATCCGGAGCCCTCCACTACAGTGTGCCTCATAATCAGAACTGGTTTTGGCACGTAAAACCCCAGAAAGAAGAAGAGAGCTGTTTTGAAGTTTCATAGGCGAGGTTGCTTAGTTCATCAATGCAGGAAGCTTGATTTCACCTTGGTTAAAATACCATCAGCGGCCGCGATGGTATTTACCGAGCTTATTTCTTAAATATCCTTGACACCAGATTAGTTGCTTTAATAAGAGCTAATACTTCCTCTAAATCATTGCATTTGGAGCTATAGGAATAGGGTTGAATGCAGGCTTGAGTGCTAGTGATTTTAATTTTCCAAAATTTGGCTTAGTGTGTGCATGCATGTGTTTGTGTGTGTCTGTGTGAATGTGGAGGTTACCAGCTTTTGTTGAGTGAATATCTGATTCACTAATTTTGTTGGCACTGAAAATTCTGTGTAACTGCAGTCTCTGCTCTTCAACATTGTACTTATATCCAATACACAGAATAAGTTCTTGAGAACTGGTATAGCAAGGGCTCAGTGCCACATCATGTAGCTATGCAGGAAATAAGAGGGCATTTAATATTTGAATGCATGTAAAATGAGACTATTCGTAACATTAGAGTATGGAGCTGTAATGAATAATACAGAAAAATAACTAGGCTGATGACACAAGGCTTTTCCAGTTGAGCAAATAACCGAACTGAACTTAAACGCTTTCCGTGCCGAGTTTTTCTGGAGATGATGCATGCCCAGCGTTGGGTATTTTCTCTTATGTTATAATCTGCACAACGGTTTAATTTTGGTTATGCAGAAGGGGGAAAATGACATGGTTAATGAAAAATGCACTCTTGGTATCTGAGGGGAGTGAGTGGAGAATGTACATGTATGTCAGGGGCACTGAAAGGTTGCAAGGAGAACCATATATTGAAAGCTGCTCCATATCACACTCTCATTGCATCACAGGTCATGTTGGCTCGTAGTTGCAGCCCCAATACTGGCCTGGCTGTCTGGTAAATTTGTTTTCAGAGAGGCTTTTCAGTTAAAACTAAATTCCAGAAATGGAATTAAGTGTACTTTTTAATTTCATTTTCCCAGGTTTAAACTCAAAACAGTGAACTCTATTTGTGAAGCATGTAATTCTGAAAGTTTTTTGGACAAATAGCTGTGTAGGCTCTCAGTCCATTTCAGGCGAGATGACGGCTATTTTGTTATTCTTTGCGTATAGATATTCAGCTTAGTGTGATCAGTGTACCAGTGGCACACTCAGTGTGAGTGATTCATGTTCTTCATAGCTGGGCATTTACCTATCTGGCGTTGCAGTTCAGAATAAGACAGCTGGATTCATCTTGGTCGCTGTTTTTCAAGTGCTGTGAACGATTTTGGCCCATCATTACAAAGTCCTGCAAAAATATTACACAAGCATGCATACATGCATGATCATGAACGTAAGCATGTGTTTGTACTATACCTCAGCAACATAAAATTCTGAATTGTCATCATTTAATCTGCCTCACTCTCACTCAACATTTTTTACTCATTTCGACTAACACTTATGGCCATTCAGCAAAAGCTAGTGTGGGATCTTGCATGGCTGGGCTGTTCCCAAGTGTAAGCTGGGAATTTAATATGTCGCTAAAAAGTATTGGGCAGTGTATCAAAGCTTTGGCAGTGGCTTTGAGTGTGGTCACATTGTAGTGACGGTCAAGAACCAAAAACACTGCCAGAAGTGCGAGTTAACCCCTTTCTGCATGGTGTATCATATATGATACATATAGCTTCGGGGATAAATGAATCAAAAAGAAAACACCGTACATGTTTATCTGGAATGTAGCCTCTCAAACATTGAAATATAGTGGCTCTAGCACTGAAAAAATTTTTTTAATGAAATGCATGATGGCAATTCATCACACAACATACACAGTTTGTAAATAAACAGGTTATTTTCAAAATTTTTACTCTGAATTGGCACACAAAGTACAAGTTACAGTTTGTTAGACTACTGTTAGGTTTTAATGAAAAATGCCATTCTAGTGGTAGTGTGAGGCAAACAATGATTACTGTGTAATGTGATACAGCATGCTGTTGTGGGTTGTTTTGTGGAGGAGAGCAGAGACTTGTTTCCTCACAAAAGAATGAATTTGGTGGCAAAATATTTCCCTTTGATCTATACGATTTCTTAACACCGTTATTGGTGATGAACAGGCCAGAAAATGAAATTTTCGACAGCTCTTGCAATGAAGATAGCATGGTGCCTACCATGTTCCAAAGAGCTAACAGCAGTAGATACAAACAGCTCGGAGGAAGAGGAATGTTTTCTTTTGGCTTGCATCAAGTTCCTAAAGACATTGCACAGCGAACGTTTGCATAGAACTAAGGTTTATTAATGATCCGGCCTAAATATAGAAGCTATGAAGAGTGTATCAAATTTTGCAACTTTAATGGAGCTCCAAGAAATATTGATGCAGTAAGGGATTAAGAAGCTAACTCTACATTGTGCGGACTTGTGCCTACAGCGTCAAGCAACACTTGAATTGCATTGATAGCAGCGCATCGGTCATCGATTCCAAACTTGCAGTTCGAGTCTGCCCACTATTTATAGTACATGTATAATCTGGTAAAAAATGGTCACTGGCAAAAAAGTGAATGTGTGGCATGGCAGGAAATTCATAGAGGTTCATGATCACACAGCTGTGTTAGGTATTCTGTTAGTGTAATTAACATATCATGAATAATTCCAGCTAAGCATTCGTTAAGCTTTGCTATTGCCAAAATTTATCCTATGCTAACTGCAGTATGCTTTTGTAAATGCAATCACTGTAGTCTAGAAGGGCTGAGAATTATTCTATATAGATGGGAGTAAATGTCAAGTAGGAGAGCTTTATAACATGGTTGTCGGTTAGAGAACTTTCACTAAGTGAAATGCTGGATCTACAAAACCAGTGTGTATCTGAACATTTTAGCAAGGTCAACTCAGCAATGCAGAATGGTGGGATCTACAAGCAGAATGAAGTGGTGTTCCTGTAAAGTAGCATCTTTATATAAATATCAGGTATGCTGTTCACCTGAGGCACAGTTCGCAGGCATTTCTTCTTGCATGATGTTATGTGTGCCCACAGCTGCTTTTGGACTCAATCTTTCTGCATTAGCGTTTAGATTTCAATGAGCCTTTTTTTTTGCATTTGGAAAATTGCCTTCTGCAGTCTTTGCCCGTATATCTTGAGAGAGTACCTGCTTTTCTTCCCACCATTTTGAATGTTGCGGCATCCAAACATGGTTTATAGTGGTAGGCGTAGCTTAATTTTCCTCGAAGCTATTTGATCGTAAAAAAGACATTTGAGATGATTTTGCGGCAGATGTACCCACTTTAAAATTCTTCTGTATATTTCCTGGCTATGAAAAGGAAACCGAGACAAATTGTTGGTACGGGTGCATGTAACTGCTGTAGACGTGCCACGTCAATGCATTTGTGTGAGACATAATGAAGTCGGTGTTGATGGCTGAGGCATTGTGTCAATGTGCAAGTGGCTTTTGTGCAGAGAACATCAGGCAAAGCTGGCGTTGTTCGACCTTTATACTTAAAGAGCGCACGAAGACAGAAAAGCTGCAGCGCAGTAGCAGGCTAGTAGGCCTTTAATTTCTGGAAACCTTGTGAAGTTTCTTAACATATTTGGGCTCCGCTTAATAGATGCTTGGCTCATCTCTTGGAGTCATCAGCAGTGCCACTTGTGCGCTAGTCAGGAGCAGTTCACTGCTCTTCAAGAGGGTGCCGTTCTGAGTAGTGCTGAACCTTCTGCATTCGTGGTGCAGATCAGACAGGCTTGTGATGTTGGGGGGCCTAGATTTGGAGTTTCCACATGTCTCTGAGGTGGGATTTTTTTTTCTTTTGGCTCCTGTTTCTACGTAGAACACTCGGCCTCATTCGCTATTTTGTGACACTTTTTTTGTGGGTAAAAAACTGCTGTCGCAGCCAGGTGCTGACATGGATGGATAGTATTGTCCATTGTGCCAGGGTGGTGCGCAAAATGTGGGCTATGGAGCTCCCACTGTTGCTTGTACCACTGTAGGGGCATCAGCCTCAGTTTATTTCCAAATTGACAATATTTAGCATACTGGCTTGATGTGTTAACTACTTAGTGTTCTTTTGGAAAATTGCATTGTGGTATCCTGCTTACATTGCTATGTTTATCTTGTCATTATCTGTTTCTTTTTTTCGTTGTTTTTTCTAAAGTACAAAAGCTATGCTAAGCGTTAAGCCCTGCAGGACTGTTTCGTGGAATCAATACTTTTTTTGTCATATTCTTTTCTTCCTTCTGTGTTGTTGCATGGATGTAAAAGTTACGTTATTTGAATGTTATGGTACCATTTTTTTTAATTGAAAGTAGGCAGTGTGACTAAATAAGTCTTTCCTTTTCAGAGGCATCAATTCTGATAAATGGAAATGAACTCTGCTTGAGAAACGCTCCTATTAGGCACACATTTCAAAGTCTTGGTTGCGTTTCACCATGTTGCTGCATTCTCCCTTCAGAATATGAACTCTCTCTGACACTGACTTTGACCTGCAACTATATTTTTTCAAAGTAAAAATTGCTCTTAGTAGAAGCATCACTGCACTCACCTTGGTTTCAATAAAGCATAACACTGTTTTCTTTGCTTACATTTTGCTTTCAGTGCTCAGAAGAAGCTTGTTGAAACCTGACATGACTATTGAAGTTAACTCGTAGCAAGGGGTGACATGCAGACAGCATCAAATTTCAAAGTTCCAGTGCCTAAAAGATTAAATTGGATATCTACTGAAATTGTCTTAAAAGTTTACAAATTTGGGCTAGAATTTTATGAATGTTGCATTAAGTTTTACGTAATGTAAATTCTGTTTGTGAAAAGCTTTTGCTCATTAGGGAAGTCTTATGATGGTGAAATAACTCCGGAGTGATACTTGCTCCAAGCAAATTAATGCAGACAAGTTGCTGAAGCAGGTAAAATCAGCAACACCAAAGTTGCTTAAAAAGTCACTGATTCTGAAGCTAATTTATTGGTCGTAAATATTTGCCGTGCGTTGTTTGTTGCTGCTTATGTGCTGCGTGTAAAGGTAAAACCTATTTTATAAAGTGTCTATGTACCTCTGAAAAAGCGCATTCTGAGGACAAGCTTTGAAAAGTCTGTTACTCCCACACCTCCCTCGTGTCATGTCTGCAAGTTTTCGATTTTTAATGTTCATAGGTTTGCATTTATATTTCCTGCCCATTACGCAGCACTTCACAATTATTACAATGCAAAAGGCTCAGGCATTCGAAGATAGCTATTTTCATGTCGCACATAGAATATATTGAGTGTGTCACTGATACGAAAGGGACAGTGCTCTTTTTCTTGGCACAAATGCACAAATAGTGTTTTTGCATGCAACATCACTTAATTTTGAGGACAAGGAAAAACGTTGGATGTAGCTCTCTGAAAGGTGGTAATGGTGGAAGGTCAGGTTTTCAGACTGGGTCCCGGATTTATCTTCCTCTCCAGCAGCAGAATACCTGTGGCGACGACTCTGAGGCCAGGATGGAGCCTCAGCTGTTGAAGCAGCCGCTGCTCAACTATGGCCAGGAGTTGCTGACTGCCCTCAAGGAGGAGCAGGGCATCGAGAGTGTAGGCTTTGCCCTTCAGGGGATCAGTCGCGCTGATCTGCAGGCCATCAAACAACGTGATTCCAAGGATCCACTGTGAGCTTCCATCTCTGGCTATCACCGTGTCTGCTCTTGCTGTTTGCCGACTGTTTGGTGCATTCCTACCAGGGCTAGGAGAAACAATTTTGTAGTATCGAAAGTGGGCGAGTTGCAGTATTGAGTGGGCGTCTCATCCACATATACATACTGCTATCTAGGGGTCACAATATCGAACAAACTCACCTGGTCCGAGCACATCTCACAACTAACAGCTGATTGTTCAAGATCGCTCGGCTTAATAAAAAGGTTCCTATCAATGTCACCCACTTCTATTCGAAAACTTGCCTATGAAACATTCATCCGCACTAAACTCGAATATGCGTCACCAATTTGGAGCCCTCATCAGACTTGCTTGATTAACGCATTAGAATCTGTACAGAATCAGGCTGCGCGATTTATGGCTTCACAATATGATTGGCACACAAGTATCAGTAGGATTAAATCTTCTCTGAACCTCCAGTCCTCGTCAACTCGCCGCACAATTGCACAACTGTCTTTTTCACACTCTACTACTATTTTCCCCAGCTGCGTAATAGAGTTCTCCCTCTTCACCGCACTTCCCATCTTTTCAACAACTTTAGTGTACAACGGCTTCATGAAACTACCACCACATTTCATAAATCTTTCCTGCCCATCACAATAGAGCACTAGAAAGAACTGCCACAATCAATTGTTATTGAGCGCAATGGCTCAAAATTCAAGCAGTTACTAACAGCCCATTATCAAACCTAATCACCTTGCTAACACCTGTGCTACGTCTTACTACTATTGCTTTATTTATGTAATTTTTAATGTCCATACAGCTTTTCATATCATGACTGCTCTGTATTTGTTTTTGCCCCCCCCCCCTTATTTATTACCCCTAAATAGGCCTTTAAGAGTTATTAAATGATGATGATGAGTTGCATCTTTGTGTGGTGTGAATTAGTGCATAAAAAGTCATAGGCCTGCGCGGCACATGCAGCACAGTCACAGTGTAAGCTGTTTGAGCTGCACAAGAATAGCTCCAATTTTGGCACCACGCACAACAGGGTCTTCGATTTTGATGAGAACGATCTGAACTGTCCGCCCGGGGTCGACGGCGAGCTGCGGCTTGTAATGTTCTCTGCAAAGCAGTCTGCTGAGCTCGATGATGCCTGGTTGTAGCCGCGCACGTTGCTCTACGATTCGCTTCAGCAGTGGTTCGTACTTTGCGAGGTGATGCCATAACGTGTACCAGAAGGTACCCAGAATACGTGGCGCAAATTCACCATCGGGATCGCGATGATTGTGCACCTCGTCTGAATCGCATCTCGCCATCTGCACCTGCATGCGCAGCGTTTGCAGGTGCCTTAACTAGATAGTGCCACCATACTGGCGGAGGCTCAGGTCGTCTGCGCTTGCATGCATTCCTATAGGGCACGTTTAACCCTTTAAGGACGAGACATATAAATAGCCAGAAAAAATAATCATTTTCTATCTAGATGTGCAAAACACATCAATAGGCATAATTAACAAAAAGAAAAAAATATTTTGTACAAATTTTGTCAGTAATAGAGGAAAAACCCCAGGCGGGAAATTGGAACTGCCCCAAGGCACCTAAGTCTTTGTTTTCAATTTGTACAGACAGCTCTCATCATACGTGAACTATTGGTGTGCATTTCATTTGCTTTACATCACGTGTGACACCACTGCAGCTAGATTCCTTGCATCGGCTTTTCTCCTCTGACCTCGTTTTCAAAAGACAGTGAGTCGCGTGCCAAACTTCTTCCTCATCCAGTGTTCCTGCTCTAAACCAATATATGATGCTTGCTGCCCGTCATTCGGTGTTGGCCGAATGATATTTAGCCAGGAACTTCGTAATTAATGCTGAAACTGGGTGAGATTTTTTTTCTGATATGTTGCCTGCAGGCAACACTCGTAAATAAAGGTTTAAGGGCATTTTTCTGCAGTCTGATAGCAAGCGCATGGGTGGCTCAGTGGTAAAGTATCCGACGCTCGCGCAGCTGGCCTGGGTTCGATCCCGGTGGGGGCCGGGTGCTTTTTTTTGCATTTTTGACGATAGCGGCTACGCGGCAGCATCAGCGGCGGACAACATCGCGAACTGAAATGGCTATTGGAGTGAGCCCATAACAGCTTACGCTGTAAGTGAAACACTGGTTGAATGCGAGAAAGGGTGCATCGTTGCAACTAAAGTTTGTAATGTAGCAGACTTATACACAGGAAAAAGAAAACAGAAATGCACATGTGGAAACGTGTGAAAAGCGAAATCAGGGTGGGGGGGGGGCAGGAAGGAACAGAAGGTGTACTGATCGTGCCTGTTTCGCCTTCTCTCCTATACCTCTTTATAAATCTCAAGAAAGTGTGGCGCAGGGCTGGCTAGCCAGAGTACTTTGCCTTATTTCTATTGTCGAATATGTTTTTGTTCTTGCTTGTATGGCTGCAGTTTTTCACATGTGTATTGGTTCCTTTTTATGTTTCTGTATATAATTGTTTCCTCCAATGAACCTTAGTGGATTGTGCATATCTGTTTGTCCCCTTTGTCTTTTGTCTTGCATTTTCTATGGCGATTCATGTCATGCAAAAATTGAGCATTTGGCATAGCTTTGTACCCAGAGTGTACTTATTTTTCATGGGCAGAGTTTGATACTTCGAAATTCTTGTTTAATCACGGGAAACCATACAAATCCCACAGTAGCGTTTTTTGTTATGCTGGAGTGAAGTTTCAATTGTGGATAGTAACCATTTATGAAATGCTTACTGTAATAATTATTTATCTTGTACATAGCTTTTGTATGAATGTACTCTCCGCAGCCAAAAGTAAAGGTGAACGAGTTGTTCCAACTTTTCTTGATATTTCATGGTGCTTGGGCTTTGAGGGGTTAACTCAGTGCAGAATGCACGTACAGAAGGCCAAGTGCTTGAATTGCTGGGCTTACTTAAAGGTGGTACCAATATTCAGGCCTGCAGCACCTGAAAGAATATTTGCTGCTATGTCCGCAAAATACATGGATCAGTTGGCACTGGATTTGGCTCTGTAGGCGATATACATCATTGACTTGCAGCATGGAATGAACAAAGACAACTGCCCAAGGAACATGTTACTGTTTCTTGTGTAGTTAGTCTGTTCTGGTGCTATAAGTGAATAGTGCATCTTGAAACTTGTCCTACAGTACATTATGTATCAAAGGTATCTGATAACATGAACCTAGATACAGATATGCATAAGCAGCTGCATCTCGGAAGTACATGAAAATATAATCTATGTTGGGACAAGCTGTTATTGATTTATTTTGTTGTACTTGACTCAGGCTTCAGGATCCAGTGAAACGGTCAAAGTTCATCCGTTTTCTGGCACACAAGGCGGGCATGCTGTACAAGAACTGGGACTCTGCGCCCGTATGCTCCACAACAGATGGCGAAAATGAAGGTGATTGTCACTGCATATTTTTTCGAGCTTCTTCTTCCTCCTTTTTTATTTTGTTTTAACTTGTGTTCTGCATAGTTCTTTGTTTGGCTCAACTGATACAAGCACTGACCCGGTTCCATTCTCTTTTACTTTTCAGAGCTTTGTGCTGTCATGCCTCCTTTGGAGAGCTTCATGAGTGTGCCTGCCAGTGAACGGAAGAAACATTTTTTCAAGGTACTGATCAAGAGCAATGCTGGAATGTTTTGTATTCATACTGTCTACTGCAGTACCAGGTGGTAATGTGTTGTGTCTTCCTTTCAATGAGGACAGTCAAGTGAGCACGGATCTATGAAGTGGCATTCTTGGAAGATTTTTTACATTAGATGTGCAAGATTTTACAGCATACACAGAGTTGATCCACTCAGTAGGATTTATGCAACCTAGAAATACATAATGGAGCTCAATTTCTTCGTCAATGTATTTGCATATCAGCTGCACTTAAAGGCGCTAAAGGCACTGGCATGCCATGCATCGGGGCGGCTGTTTAGAATCGGCCATTGTGAGAGGCACTGGCCACTGTAGCACACCAGCACAAAATGAGAAGAGGAAATGGCAGAGCATTTGTGGCTCACACTCTAGGCATGTTGTTAGAGGAGGCATTGGACAAGCAATGGAAAGAAATGCAATGGGTGTAACATTAAGAAACAGAAAGATATGAGTCAAAGAGCAATTAAGTGTTGCTGATACTTTAGTTGAGATTAAAGGGATGGTGTGTTGTGGCTCGTCATGTAATCTGCAGAGCACGTAACTGCTGGACTAAAAGAGTAACAACTGGCACCAAAGGAAGGGAAAATGCAGTCATGGTGGGTTAGGTGCAGTGATAAGACTAGCTGAGGCAAAGCAGAGATATATGGCGATTGCTGGTGAGGGAGGCTTTTCTTGTGCAATAGGCATAAAATAAGCTACTATTTGTAGATTCTTAGTTGGTAAGTCCAGCAGAACCTCTTTCATGTCTTGGTTTATGAGCGGACAGTGAACACTTAAATGCTTTGTCTGGATTGCATATTTTCTCACAATATAAATTTTCCCATGCTTTCATGCCATAGGCTTTTTTTTCAATTTTGAAAGACATGCCAGTAAGATACTTCTTACGTATTCTCATGTAAGGAGCAAATTTATCTGCCCTTAATTTGGGTCCAAATTTTTTGGCCGCGCCTCATGCACAAATATGAAGTAACATTTTACATGCATTGAAAAACAGCCATGCTTGTTTTCATATGCAAAAGTCATGAGGAGTCTTATTTTAGCCTTGTTAGCTGCCTCATTTTTTTATCATTGGCTTGTAAACTGTGATGATGGAGCAGCTGAAGTTGAGAAAATTGCACTTTTCTAGGTGTGCTGTTGGTATAAAATCGTTTTTCGAGATGGGCAGTTCCACCGCAAATTGCAGGGCTTTCTGTTGACGCAGCACAGCTCTCTGGGCACTGTAGTAAAGATGTGAAATCAGAGCTTCAGATGGCTGGAGGGCAATTACTTTGTGAAAAATGTACGTGAACAAAAAAAATAAAAATCCTGCTTGTGATTCGTTACTGCCATCATGTAGTGAGCAGGGTGCTCTCCTGTTGGCTGCCACAGATTTCAATCGTGCATGAGCTGCACATTTATTTGTCCTGACAACATTTGGCAATTATAGTGCGCTTCAAGGTATGCATGACTGGCCTCCTTTTTTAAGTGCCCTTGCTGCTTCAGAATAGTGACTGGGAAATGATTTGTGCAAGATAAGGGAACCCGTTTGCATTTCTTTTTCTTTAATTATTTTGTTTCCGGCAGCGAAGCTACTTTGTATTGTAAGAGGATTCTCTGTGCTGAAGCTTATCAAAATGCACCTATTAAACCACCCGAAAAAACAGTCGCTGAGCTGCCTTGTCCTTAAAGAACGTGAAGGACCTGACGTTAAGAAATAGCTATTTGACCGTAGCAATAAAACCAGGTAAAGTTAGCAACAGGGGCCTAAACTAAGAACTGTGGTTACAGAATTAAATGTTGATCTGTAAATGGCTCAAAAATACAATATTGTTGAATATACTATTCAAAACGACCGTAAGTTGCATTGAAAGAAAAGGGAAAAAAAGGGGGAAGAAACATATTTTTAATGTGAAACCCTCCCCCCTTCATCTTGTTTTTCAAGATGTCCACCCCTCAAAAATTTCATGAGTACCCTGGCACCGCCAATCTGCCAATAAATCACTCCCTTGATGAAAGAGTCGCTGACAATATCTGGAGAAAAGAATCAAAATTGAGCCTTGGAATAAAAAGGGACATGAGTCTGCCAAATTGTTCTTTGAAAACTTGTACAGTATTATTGGATCAGATAAATCTTCTTATGAAGGTACGTGATAAATTTTTTCTTTATTCTGAAGAATTCATGGGTATAAGAAAGGAAAAGAAAGCAGTTAAGATTCACTGTATTGCTTGGATGATGGCCTCAGCAAGTCTATTTTCAACAGTTTGCTGCAAGAAAAGAGTTTCATTCAGCCTTAGTTAACTCAAGGCAGAGCGGAGGTGTACTTTTGGGGCCATATCTTGAGATCAGTCTTGTACTGTGCATTTGCATGCAAACTTGACTGTTCTACTGTATACTTTAGCTGCAAATTTGACCTCCCTATTACCTTGAACTTGCCCTAACAGCATTCGGTAGAACGAAAAAACAAATTCAGAGTTGAAACCAAGCTGCAAACCACTTACTGTGTAATGAAAGTTGCCGATATTAGTTAAGATTAGCAATTGGGCAGATTATGTAATGTGTAGATTGGGTAACGTCGATGAGAATAATAACTGAATGTTTATCAAGGGAAGGGCATTGCAGTCAAGGACGGTAGAGGACTAGTTGGTGCGATGTGACTAGGAAATTGGCAGGCATGGGGCAGAATTGGCTAATGCCAGATAGAAAAAAAATGCGGCAAATTCAATGCACCTATTGAAATACTCATACAGCAAATCTTTGTTGAAATGCATAAAGAGTGCTGAAACCTGTGCAAGTTGTTGCGATGTCAGTGCAAGGTCACACCGTAGCCCCTCACCCAAACCACATCATCCACGTTGCAAGCACAGCTCCTTCCCATCTGCTTTAGAGCTAGTTGGCGTTGGCATGATAGTACAGTGGAATCTCGATAGGATCGTCGTGCGAACCGGAAAAATCATCCAAAAATCGTACTATCCAAAGCGAGCTCCGAAATGTGTGAAAACAGGCTTACTTGGTGTCAAATTCGCTAGCAAAGCTTCCTGTGGCATTGAGTGGTACTGCCCCGCATAGCATACACGTTACACAGAGCAGCATCACTCAGCATCACACGAACTGCAGCCAACACACTTTTATTCAGCAACTTTAAAATAGCTATTCAGTTTTCGCTGAATTTTTTTTTTAACGTCCGTAAACAAGTTCTTTTGGAAGTTAAAAAAAAAGAAGCTACCGTTTCCTCACTCAAATGAGCATTTGTGAGGAAGCCCCGAAGAGTGTCTAACGCTGCAAGTGCATCGCCAGCAGTTGGGCACCGGTCGCCACAGCTGTCGCCTCAGACGCTGACGCGAGCAGACGATACTATGAAACAGGCTGTTCGGCTGACACCAAATGTGAGTACGAAAATAGCAGTCGGGAGGGTCCGCATGACACCAGTTTCCTGCGTGTACGTCAGTGAAGGGGCAGCTCTAGGTGGTCTCCTTTGCTCGCAGCTTATTTTCCGCCGCGCCGCGCCGCACTTTAAGTTGATCCAGGACCGATCCCTCCTGCGGCACAAAAAACCTGCTTTGCGGCAGCTTTTGTGGCGTGGGCATTTTGCGACAGCCAACGCACGTTTTTCTGCTAGTGTGGCTGGCCCTTATCACATTCGTGGATCGTCAGAATGTAATTTAATCTAGAACACTTAAATACAAAGTTATGAGCTTCAGAAATATCAATTTGCGGTCGTATTATCCAATTTCAGGTGAAAACGCGATCATATCAACCGTATGAAAATACATTCTCCTGTGTGCTAGTGTTCGGGAAAAAAAATTATCCTGAAAAACGTGTTACACAGAATCGCATCAACAAGATTCCACTGTATTAGTGCGATTGTGGCCTAATTGTTAGAGCGTCACGATGGTAGCAGTTTAATGTCAAGTTGTAATTTTAAGTTTTCATGACATCCTCCAACTCATGTTCATTATACAATTGAAACTCTTTATGTAAAAAAAATTCCATCCGGCATCAAAATACTTTCGTTATTAGCATATATTCATTACTCGCTTATATCGGTAAGAACCATTTTAGATGTGCTTTATTATGTCTGATAATTTGTTATATCCATGATCATATTGAGGTTCAACTGTACTTTATATGCATTCACACTTTTTTTTCAAACTCAATTCAACATAAAGATGGCATTTAAAGAGCAACGGGGCCTTTTTCAGAGTGGAACAGCAGAACATTGATGTCCTTCATTGCGTGGTGGGGCACATAAGTACCCTTGTGTGCTTGCTATCTTGAGTCCCCAGTGTTTTGCAGTCTTCCTTTGAAGTACAAAATACCATGAACTGTTTACAGCTGATAATGTCTTCGGGGAATAATTGTCATCAATCTTTTGTGCACTTTATTTAGCGCTCTGTGCGCAATACTTTCCTGTCACGAACGTTATGTCGCACTGATATGTGCATGCTGTTTGTTACCTCGAAATATTAGGCACACAGCCTTAAAGGAAAGGTGCGTAAGGTGATCTTTGTTTGGGGACAAGTGCCATATTTTTATTTGTGTATATGTCATTTTATAAGTTATTCAAGAGGTGTGAAAGCATAACCACATGAGAATTGCATTGATAAATGTAATTAACTTCCTACAGCTTGGGCTGCGCATGTCAGCTTCTCTCCTATCCCACTTGGCTATTATTTTACCCGATTATCACCGATTCTTGCATAGGAATGCATGAACTTAAAAAAGAAAGGCATGGTGATTTCTATGGCATTTTCTACATAGCCACTGCAGGGTTGTAAATGTGAGATGCTAAGATTTTGTTGGAAACAAAATAAAATTAAGGTATCATAAAAATTGGTTTTGGGCTTCTTTAATTGTTGCTGTCATTATCTGAATGGCCTAAAGCCTTGGCCATTAGGAAGGCTGAAATATTAGGAAAGCCAGTGCTTTTTGCATGAGGAATCTTTTCCCTGCATTGGTGTGTTAAAAAACAATATGCAGAATGCATGTGCATTGCTTTCCAGAACGATGACAAAATGGGAAAGTGAGGTTTAGGTTACATCGGGCCGACTTTTGTAATTCTTTGACATGTGACTGGACTTGGACGTATTTCAGACTCGTGCACAATGCTTAATTACACAAAAGGAGGTGTTGATATTAAAGCTAGAAATGTCTCGTGTCCGGAAAAAATAAGGAATGCTTATGAAACATTTAAAAATTTCTCACACAGTCGAGCATTGGTGAATTCTGTGAAGCATTCCAACTGTTGGGAAACTAACACATTTGTGTTAGTTTCCCAACAGTTGGAATGTTCAGTGCTAACACTGAACGTTCCCAACATTGTTCAGTGCTAACACATTTGAATAGCCATATTGTGAATCCTAATTTAGTAACATATGCCATATAACATTTTTTTCTTATCTTTGTTTTATTGAACACCATGCATTTTTTTTCTGTGATGCTAAATAGTTTTGTTCTACAGTTTCGATTTAACATACTCCAGATGCATCGTGTGTGCATGCACCTAGAGCTTTTGTGACATGCAAAACAAAAGCGAAACATTGCCTGGCATTAAAGTCATCATTTGCATGCATACTTTCAAGTTCAAAGGTTGCTACCGAGCTGTGAAAATTGCCAGCTGTCAGGCAGATGGGACAGACATATTCACCTTCTGTTGTGCATGTACAAAGACCACAGTGCATGCAAGCCATTCATGCTTGTAGTCATGCGGATATGCTCCCAAAAGCACCAATGGCCATTCAGAACTGGAAAATGCTAACCATAAGCGAGCTTTCGTGCACCTAGATGACAGGCAACACGTCTCGGGTGTCTTAGTGCTGCATCATTATAGCAAACAATGATAGATATTGCAGGGTGTTGATCAATTGAATTGGATGCTGAGCAGAGGATATGGCATAGGTGTAAATACTTAGAGGGACATTTGCACCTGCTGTTGACTAAGGAGGCTACAGGTATATATTCGGAAAATTAATGAGATGTCCCACTGTTGCATTCATGTAAACGCTTGTGTTATAGAGCATCAATACATTTGTTGCATTGACGCACCTCCTGATTTGGTGAGCATGGCTTGACAGGATGGCATGTAGATGACCTGGTGCAGATCAACACATCTTGAAGGTCTTCCGTCCCTCCAATTAGCTAAGAAATCCTGCAGCTTCCACATCACTGTAAGGAACTACTGAAATAGAGCATAGGGAGTGTGCGGTGCCTACGGGGGTACGGGGGTAGCACTGCTTGGGGGCAGTGCTACCAGTGGACACATACATTTTTGTGCGTTAGCCCGCTGCAGCCCATGTTCGATGTCGTACACTGCCAATAAGAAAAGCAGGATTTTGGCACGAATGCAATGAAGAGTTCTGGGCCTCAAATGTCGACAAAGGGGGTAAACCTGCGGTCATGCGGCCAGGTTTTCAATATGCAAGAAGGATGCGAGAGGCAGCAGCACAGTATCCTGAAGGAAAAGTGCTTGCTGCACATTGTCGACAAGAAAGTGTGCGCTGACGCGATACCGGTTTCTAGAGCACCCTCTTCAGTCGATACGTCAGGTGAACAATGAAGAATGTTGGATTGTTTGTGCTGTCTGGATTCGCGGTCCCATAAAAGAAACAGATTTATATGCATGCATGCACCATTGAACTAGCGCACAGCTGTTGTGCCTTACACAGTTCTGCCAATTCTATGATCGTCTATGCTCGCCTCATTACCTTGTGGGCACGTGTCAGAAGGTTCACTGAATTGTTTGCATTTCATTTGGCTCAAACACTTTCAGGACTGCTTTTATTCTTTTTTTTTCTTGAAAAGCATTGGAGAAATTTTTGAAACAAGATAGAAAAAGTGAGCGTCAGAAACACAAATGGCATGCGCATAGGTATAGCAAGGCTAAGGTCAAACAAGGAATTGGTTATGGTGAGTACCAGGAGAAGCACAGTCGGCAACAATTTATTGAATAGGGGACAAATTGAACTCAATGGAATAAAATTAAGGCAAGTTGTGATCATCTACCGTCAAAAGTGTGTGAAGCAGTCGCTACGATGTTAGCATGTTAACAGAGAGCCACTTCCCACAGTGCACACTGTTGTGTATCCACCGCTTAAGCTCATCACAGAAATGCCTCTTCATTGAGAAATGCAAAATTTTCATCCCTGGTGGACAGCAAAAATAGTTTCAGTGACCAAATGTGCAACTATGCAGTTTTTGCGTGATATTACGAAGGTATGACGTAAACCCACACAGTGTTGCAGTCAGCTGCAACAACATTCATGACTATGCCAACAACATTCATGACTATTTTTTTCATTCGCCCCTTGTGGCAGTGCCATTGTTGTACCACACGCTGTAAGGTAAAATTTTTCCTTGTCACCAATGCCCCATTTCTCCTTTGGTGGCAGTATCCTGTTTCCTGCAGGTGTGCAGTTCCCCTGCTCCCCTGCAAGATCAGGTTCAAGCTGTACATGGAAGGTCTTGTTTGCATTGGCTGCAGCTTTGCCAGTGCCAAAAATGAACACTGCACATTACTTCTGTGTTGATAACTGTCATTACAGTGATGGAAACACAAATGGGCTGACACTGCCGTGGAAAATCTACTTCTTCTCAAAGAAATGGTACAAAAAAAGCAGACAAACCAGACGACGCTTAAACTACTATTGTTTTCCCGAGCCATGGCCACGCAGGAACGTGAGAACAGTGCTTGCGTTCCAGCGTGGCCGTGCCAGAGCATGTGTAGGTGGCTAGTGAGGATAACACTTCAAATGCGTTGGAACGCTCCGCGCTCTTACTTGTGACCATTGAGTTTAACAGCGTGAGCTAGTGGTTCATTTCGAGAGCCACGTGGACCTAATGCATGCGTTGATCACTGTTTGCACGACGGCGCAATCGGAACAAAAAAGTTATAATGCGTGGGTGGGCTTACAGTAGCACAACGGCATCGCCCGGCGATGCTTTTGTTTTATATTAGTAGCAAGATATCTGTGACTGCTGCTTACATGTGTAAACAAAAAATTTAAGCTTTCCATTAAGTATGAATCTTATTTTCTGCAAATTAACATTATCATTTTCAGCTTGTGTTATGATTAAATTATTATTAAAAATGTTTGAAATTACTAAAATAGTTTATGCTGTAAACTTAAGTGTTTTGGAATAGGTACACATAAAGACTACCACTGTTAATGGCATTAAGTTTATGAGAGAGCTTTATGACCAAGAGATGCCTCAAGTCTAATAGGCTGTGTGTCATGTGATGCAACAAAATGCACCAGAAACCATAAAAATAGAGGCAAAAAGTGATTTTCACATATATAAGCCCTGCTTATTCCCTCGTCAACTTCTCTGCAATGCCTGATTTTCTGTGAACCCTTGCCATCTTGTATAACTTTTCTCTTGGTTGTTGTCATGAGGGATAGCAGGTGTTAACAGGCTTCTCGACAAGAAAGTTGTCTACGATAGTGCACTTACGTTTGGCCTCTTCGAATTAAAAAAAAAGCAGATCCAACGAGTTGGATACAAATTATACTGAGCCTTTTGTTAAGCGGAGTTGCTGACTACGAGTGAGCATGTCGGTTGCCGTGTACGCATCATGGTTTCAGAGGCAGCATGCGTATACGTACATTATGCAATTCGAATCCATTTTATTCGCAAGAAGTGTTTACTTCCTCATTGCTGTTCAGCCGTGATGATGATGATGCAATGCAGCTGAACCTTTTTGCAATGGGCAGGCATGCCAACTGCACGCCTGAGCCGCGACAAGAATCAAAAAGATAAAAATAAATAAATAAACATGAAAGCAAGCGTACACAGCCCACAGGAGAGGGGGAGAGGGAAATGAAGGGCCACAGTGGTGTACGCATCTATCAACACTTGAGCGTTGCTGGTGGTGCTGCAAGGAAACCAGTGGTGCATGTGCTCCGCTGTGATAGGCTGGCCTATTCGGCAAGGGAACAGCCACGCTACAGATCCCACGGTCACGAAACCCGGTGAGGTTCACAAAGAAAGGATTCACTTTAAAAAAAAAAAGCAAGGAGAGGTGCACTTCTGCTGTGTGCCAGATGTCTACACACTGGCAGAGCTTTTGTAGGAGTGTATATTTGCTGCATTGCGTAACGAATGGTGCAGCATATAGCAGATAGCTTTGTAGTGAACAGAATAGATAGCAGTTTATCAAAATTGGTGCCCAGGGAAAGCTTCTGCTGTGTGCCAGATGTCTACACACTGGCAGAGCTTTTGTAGGAGTGTATATTTGCTGCATTGCGTAACGAATGGTGCAGCATATAGCAGATAGCTTTGTAGTGAACAGAATAGATAGCAGTTTATCAAAATTGGTGCCCAGGGAAAGGAAAACCGAGTCGAAGGCAGCTGAGAATTTGGTGGTGAGAAATTCTTGGGTATGGCACTTATTGGCCGATTATATTGGTGGGATGTTACAGGGAAGCCTGGTGCAGGTGGGACGTCATAAACAGTAGCTGAACATTAGTGTTAGATGAGACATTATGCAGTTCCAGCTTTGTAACCCATTGCTTGTATCGTTTTTGTTTGCACTTTAACTTACCTTGACTGCTATTTCTCAAAAGCAAATGGGTCATTGGATCGAAGTGCAGTTTGGTTCGTGGGCACTTTTGACAGAAGTGTAGAACACTGTTAGGAGTTGACTCAAGTGACTGAAAGGATGTTTTTGACAAATTTAAGTGTACCCTTTCAGCCTATTATAATTGAACGCCCGTTGTGTGGTGTCTTAGTGACTATACTGTTCTGCTTAGCATAGGCTTGTAAAATTGATTCCTGGCCTTAGTGGCCTCATTTCAGTTGGAATAGGAAGAAATATTGTCTACTTTAAAGAAACACTAAAAGAGAAAAATAACTTCAACTGTATTAGTAAATTACCTGTCTACAAATAAAAAAAAAGCCATTCTTACCTAAAGCTCCTCCTTACACTTTTCTGCCAACCGGGTTAAGTACCGCCAACCTACCCTCCTCCTCTGCATTTCTCCCTCACTCATCCTCTCATCTTTTGTCATCAAAGGAAGTTGCTTAGTCCCAGCCTACGATTTCGAGCGGATCGGACGTCACTGCCATCTGCTACTGCTGCGTAGAGGTGCGATCATTCAACAAGTGAAAATTCGAGAACCGAAAATCCTGGAAGTGGAACTACCGGAAACGGAAACCTCGGGGGCGGAATTACGGAATTGGAACTAGTGTGAGCGACAAAGTGGGGAACACCAGCGCACATCAGAAGTTTACGCTATATTATCAAAAGCGGCGGGGGCACGTGGTTGGAGGGGTATGAGAAGAGACTCGGTAAGCTTAAAAAAAACTAACATGGTGCCTCCTCGAAGTTCTGGTACCAGCTCGCTGTGACGTCAAGGATTTTGGCAGTGACTGCATTGAATTCTAATAGAGCCAATGACTGATTTCAGCAAGGTTCAAGAAGTTTTACTTAGCCACAATGGCAAAAAAAGAACTTTAGATCAGAGTCGTCACAGACGTACGCTGGGGCTACGGCATGAAATTTAAAAAAAACTTTTCAGTTCTTATAATCATCACCAACTAATTTCCACACAATTTATAAAAATAGTGTTGTATCAGTTTAAACTGATTTAGTTTTTCTCTTTAGTGTCTCTTTAAATTTGTTTGCCAGATGTTCACGAGGCAAGCAGATCGTTGGACTTTTGGGGGTACACTGAACTTGGTACAGCAGCAAAGAAGTGAAGGTTGAGAATGTAGTTTCAGCTATGTTGACATTGCCAGAAATGAAAGTACCAACATGGTTCAACAAGTACTTGTCTCAAGATGATAAGACTAGATATTTTGACTGACAGGAAAATTTGTGCCATTTTCTCCATTCGTGGTGCACAGCACAGACAATGGCGGAATTTAACTGCACGAACTCCCTTACAGCAGAGGGACAAAAAGATTTAATGTGGTGCTGTTGCTTCTTATTGATTGGTGGTTGTCCTGCCTGACAGCTAACAGCACTTGTGCTATAGTAAACTTCTGGCACTGCAAATGAAAAAGCTGCAATCAACTGAAATATGGATACGTAGATGCTAGAGCTGTAGCAATTCCTAGCAGCCTTTGTGTATTAGTTTTATATGTTAGTGATGTGGTACTTGCATCTGCTAATTTCAAGTTTATAGTTGTGAAATGTTGCATGTATAGAGTTCATAAGCTTGGCGTGTTGCTTCAGCAATCTTTCTTATGTCAGTGATTCCACTCCTGTGCCAACTGCGCCAAAATGCGCCAATTGGGATTTACTGCGCCATCCTGATACAATCGACGAAAATTGCGCCTAACTGCGCCAAACAGTCTCGGATTTGACGACGTCTATTGCCAATTGCACCACCGGGGAATTAAAACGTTCAACATGACGATAGGGCGAGCCTTAGTTGCAACTTAGCTGCAAACAGGAGACGAGAAAGCTCTAGCGCGTACGTCCCAATTAAGGTCACTGGAACCTGGAAAGTACCGCAGCCCTTTTCTCTAATTAGCCGCCGCGCCGCCGATTGGTCAATTGCCGTCAGGTGATCACTTTCCACTATAGATGGCGGATCTAAGCCACGCCGGAGGAGATAAGCAGAAAGATCGCTCGCGCACGCCGCGCGTACGAGTCATCAACGAGGTCAGATTTTGCATAATTTAGTGTATATGTAACTTTCGTAGACAAAACAAAACGAAAGGAAATGCCCGGGTGCTGCACGTTCGGGTGCAGCAACCGCCGGGAGTCTGGGAAAGCGCTTTTCGCGATACCAGTTAAGCGGAAAGAGCGACAGCAAGCGCCGTGCTATCTCTGGCTGCACCGGATAAAGAGCGACAAGTTCACTCCCACTTGGTGAACTTGTTGATATCGCAAAGCTGAGAAGCTCCTTGCGGTATTTCATCGAACTCCGTAAATGCCATAATATGATGGGAAAACTTCTTCGCGCATTTGCTTTGAAGACTGCGGTTTGCCTTGAGTAAACAAAGCGAGGAGATGCTCAGAAATATGCAGAACCGAGCAAAATGTGGCTCGAAGAGCGACGGAATACGGGCGGCTGTGTCTAAAATAACAAAGTGTAGTGAGAAAACCACTGCAATAAAGATCGATTGACCTGTCAATGTTGAAAATTAAAATATAGATTTTCTCGTGTGTTGTTTAAAACAACACGAACATGACCTGGTTAATTCTGTTTTAGCATGCCTTTTCTTGTAGTGCAGTCATGGACCGTTTATTTTCGTAGAAATAGATCTGTATGAAACATTTCGTGCACGGTTAAATCAGTAGCCACGTTCCACGTATCCACGCGTATAAACGATTTTGTGGTAGTGCTTGATACCTAGTCATCCGAAAAAAAAAATCTTGTGTGACACACGACACTGATTCCTCAGGACCCAAATAAAGTTCTTCATACCATACACGAGCATCGGGATCGCTTTGCATTTAGAACGGGTGGCGCACAGTTGAATGAGTGCAGTAGCCGACCGATTTTCCGGACTTCGCGGGGACTGAAAAATTGAGCAGTCCGAAAAACCGAGAACAGTCCGAAAAACTCGCCCCCCCCCCCAAGAGAAAAAAATTATGAGGTTTAGAGCGGCTTAAGAAAAATGTCGCACTTTCGCCCAAAAGGCGGAGCATCGATTGCGATAGCCAATTAATAGACAGCGATACGAAGTAAGGATGTTAGTTTTATCGGCCGTATAAAGTTGTAAATATGCGCTTACTAACTAAATAAGCACGGTGTCACGCGCGCACAGGTTACATGAACACATCTCGCTTGATGACCGCGGACATATTGACCTTCGCGCTGTCTATTCTCTCGCTTCAACACGAACGTCGAAAAAAAGAAAAAAAAAACGGCGCATACGAAGCTAGTGGCACTCGGCGCACGCCCTTTGTACCCATCGCAGATCGTGGGCGCACACTTCGGCCACATAGCAGATCGCTTTCAAGATACGGTGCCTGCGCGGCAGCTCCGTCGGCAGCCGCAAGAGCATAATGCAACTCCCCACCGTCTCCGCCGCCTTCTCCCCGCGCCTCCGGCCGCCTTCCTCTCTCGCGTGCGTGGGAATAAATTGCGGTTGCTGGCTGACCCTCGCAAGCTTTCACCCGCACACAGCATACTGACTGAAAAAAAGGGGGAAAAAAAAGAAAAGCAAGTGCAGCTTTTTAGAACGTTTTGTCGGCCAAGCAAGAGCGGGCATGGCCTCGGAGACGAGGGGATAGCGTGCGTATACTGATCTTGAAGGCTATACAGGGGGGCACTGGAAGCCAAGTCAGCGGAAAATCCAACATGGCGGCCTCCAAGATTGGGTAGCGTGGCTCGGAGCGAGCGATTTAGTCCGGAAAATCGAACATTGGCTCATAGATTTGTCCGAAAAATCGCTCGCGAAAATGCATTAGCTCTATGGGAATCCTGCCGGTACATCTATGAAGTCCGGAATATCCAATAAGTCCGAATTTTTGGAGTCCGAAAAATCCGTCGGCTACTGTACTTGTAATTTACATCGTATGTAGCTAAACGAAATGCGGTTTTGTTTGTGGATTTCACAGGGCGCACTGCTGCCATCGTGCTGTTCTTCACTGTAGCAAGCCTAGAAAACCCGAGGAAGAGCTGCTTGTCTTTTCCACGCAGTGTTGCCTGCGCTCGCTCCGGCGGTTGCGGTACTTTCAAAGTTCCAGGTTCCAGTGACTTTAGCAGTGCCACGCACGGCGCCGACGCGGCGTCTGCCTTGCAAGGCGGCTCGATGGCAAAGTGCGGTTTCTGCCGAGGCTCGCGGCTTCAAGGTTAATTGGCGATTCATCGGCGGACGTTATCAACTCCGGAAACGCAGCTAGTAGTTAAAGCTTGTTTGAAGCGCAACATGACGTGGTTATAATAACTGCGTGCCGCCAATGTGTCCATCATTTCTGATTCTGGATATTACCGATGACATCTGGGAAAACTAGCAATATACGAAATGATATCAATTTGTGTCTGTGTGTGTGTCGCATGCACATAAGTGCATTTTTTTCTCCACGAGATTTGCAATAGATGGAAATGTTTACGAAGCTTCTCGTGAGAACATAAGAATTATTCAGGCAATTGAATGTAAATTGCAACTGGCTTTTTCGAAATACTTCAGGATGTGAAAAATCAGCTGCTCCAAGCTGCTCCAAAATGCCAAATTGCCTGCTCCAAAGTGCTCCAAAATGAAATTTCTGATGCTCAAAAAATTGCTCCAAATCATAAGTCCGCAGTAGCATCACTGTTATGTAGGCTTTCGGCATAAAATTTATTGATTGGCCAACAATACCCGATTTTTATTAATTTGTTGTATTAGTTTGTGTGAAAGTAATATTCATTTGTTGAATTTTTGTTTCAGTGCACTTGAAATTCTTATATTATTGAATGTGAAGTTGAGAACATTATATGAAAACCTTGGCATGATATTTATTTGTATGGAATACTAACATGGAATGGACCTCATGCTACTTACTATAAGTGATAAAAATGCAACATACTTGTACATCTGAGCCATTTGCTTAAGTCAAGGGCGTAAGTGTTCCAGAAGAGCAGTCCCTGCATCCCCATGAAATTTTGTGGCCTGGTGACTGCTTGTTTGCAGTGCCTGAACAAGGGCGACATAGTGATTGGCCAAGTGAGCAACAAGCAGAAGACTGGCCTCTTTGTCACCCTGGTCTGCATGGACGGGGGTCTGCGCCGTGAGATTCACGACCTTGCCATTAAGGTGAGTTTGATTAAGTTGGAACTCTTTCGAGGTCCTCTTGCTTACTCTGGGGTACTGTCCACGTGAAGGTGCATTTTCTTTCTCTAGAAACAGCTTGAATGAAACTGACCACACATGCAAAAGACACTTGCTAGTTGATTGTACATCTTAAAACGGGACAGCACTAAAGACTCACTCCTGTATTCTAGAATGTTCAACTCAACACTCTTTCCTAACCCATCTTGGCTGAAGTGGTCACTGCTTTTCAATTCGTTCCACTGCGTTTCATTCTTGAGTGAAAACTTCTTTAACCAGCTACTCTCAGCATCTGCCTAAATGCACTGGTGTGAAGGTAAGCAACACCTCCTCCTCATTGAGGTTGCTTTGGAGCGTTACTGCAGCGTGGGATGTTCCTTGTGGAAGTGTGATGCTATGCTCTACTCGGCAAACTTAAGAGCTTTGAGCTGAATTCTATGTAGGAATACAAGGCCAAGTTGTTGAAAAGCCACACAAAGAGACAAAGTGCTGTGTTTACTCGCAGCTGCTTTATTCGTCTGATGGTTGAATGCATGATGCACAGATGAAAGTTGTGAGACGAATGAAACAAAACTGGCACACTACAGTCAACTGACAGATATTCACTGCAAGCGATATAGCTACCACTCAGAATTTGATGTGTGCTGTAGTGTAAAAATAACGGTAACCCATTGACTTCATAAATCATTAAAGCCTACCCAATAACAAAACCGGAAGGTCACCATGTTTATGTTTACCACTCCATGGCTTTGCTGAGAAACAAATCACGCCCATCAATACTAAACTCTTGACCATGTGCAGTTCACGTGCTCATTTATATAGCCCTACATTGACTGCAGTGTGCCCATTTTATTCCACATGCATTTGGAAGTTCTCTTTGTGTCATATTGTCACTGTAATAACAGGACAAGCAACAGCCAGGAACACAGCAGAACAGCTCTGATCGAGCAGCACGTTTTCGTCGTTGTCTTCATCTCTCCTCACAGAATCCTCCACAGTGCGCAAAATAAAGCGCCAGCAAACGGGAACCAAACACACGTAAATGCAGTGAATTGACGTGTCATTATTCCCCCCCTTCAAAAGCATCGGCTCGATGCTTTCGAACTAGGGACGGTAGGCGATCAGCGTGCGTAATATGGCTTCATCCTAGCCACGTGGACGATGTCGGGTTGTGTACGGCGGGAGTATCGCGTGGTGCTCTCTGGAACAACCTTGTAGTTGACGTCATTGAGGTTTTGAAGAACCCAGTAAGGCCCGAAATAATGATGGCGAAGTTTCTCCAACCTCCCGCGTTGACGGGACTCCAGATTTATACTTTGCCTCTGGGGTGGTAGGTAACTTCTCTGTGGCAGAGGTTGTACCTGTGAGCATCGTAGTGTTGCTGAGAGCAGAATGTGCAGGCAAGGTAGCTGACGAGCTTCCTCGGCACACTGGGCAAATTGGGCAGCATTCACTGTGGTAGATTCGAAGGTGTCGGGCAGAAGATTGCATCTAACATTGTGGTAACCTCGTGGCCGTGAAGCAAACGGAAAGGAGTAAATCCTGTGGTTTCTTGAACGGCGGTATTATAGGTGAAGGTTACGAAAGGAAGAACGCTGTCCCAGTTCTTGTGATCCACGTCAACATACATTGAAAGCATGTTAGTGATGGTCTTGTTGAGCCGTTCGGTTAGGCTGTTCGTCTGTGGATGATAAGCAGTCACCTGACGATGAACAGTGCCGCTGAGGGTCATCACTTCTTCCAGGAGTTGGGCTGTGAAAGCAGTCCCTCTGTCGGTATCACCACTGCTGGTGCGCCATGGCGGAGGATGATAGCATGAATGAAGTTGGCAACGTCGTTAGCAGTAGCTCGTTGAAGTGGTCTTGTTTCACAGTAACGAGTGAGATAATCTGTCGCAACTATTATTCATCGGTTGCCTGCCAAAGATTTAGGAAATGGTCCAAGCAAGTCTATTCCGACTTGTTGAAAGGGTGCCCGAAGTGGTTCGACAGGTTGTAACAAGCCAGCTGGTTTTATTGGTGGTGTCTTGCGCCGGCTAGCAGTCTCGGCAAGTCTTCACGTAGTGCTTGACGATACGAGGCAGTTTGGGCCAGTAGTACTTGTGGCGGATACGTGCGAGTGTGCGCGTGAAACCCAAATGGCCAGAAGACGGTTCATCGTGACAAGCATGCAGGATCTCTTCTCGCATCACAGATGGCACCACCAGAAGATCGGTTTGAGAGCTGGAGTCCAAGCTTTGCTTGTACAAGACGTTGTTGCGGAGAAAAAAACGAAATTATGCAGCGGAATGCCCATGGTGACTGTGTAAGTTGGCCCTCAAGGTAGTCGATGAGCGGGCGAAGCTCCAGGTCATCACAGTGTTGCTGAGCCAAGTCAGACGCTGTGACGGCACAGAGAAAACTGTCTTCATCAGTTCAGGTGGAGTCGTTTCTACAGGAGTGCGAGACAGACAATCTGCATCTGTGTGCTTGCGTCCCGACTTGTAGACAACTGTAACGTCGAACTCTTGAAGGCAAAGACTCCATCGAGCAAGGCGGCCTGAGGGGTCTTGGAGACCGGCAAGCCAACACAACGAATGGTGGTCACTGACTTCTTTGAAAGGTCTCCCGTACAAATATGGTTGGAACTTGGATATCGCCCACATGACAGCGAGACATTCTTTTTCTGTAGTCGAGTAGTTCCATTCGGCCGATGACAAGGTACGACTAGCGTAGGCGATCACTATTTCATTACCTTCTTGCCACTGCACAAGGACAGCGCTGAGACCGACATTGCTTGCGTCCGTGTATACTTCAGTGTCGGCATCTTCATCGGAGTGACCTAGGATTGGAGGAGTCTGAAGTCGTTGTAGGTCACAAAAAGCAAGATGTTGCTCGGGGTTCCAAACGAAAGCGACATTGTCTCTTGTGAGAAAGTGCAATGGCTCAGCTGTTTTCGAAAAGTTGGGTACAAAGCAACGATAATACGCACAAAGTCCTAAAAAATGGCGAACCTTGCGCTTGTTTGTAGGCGTTGGGAAGGCAGCAGCAGCTCGCGTTTTTTCAGGATCTGGGCGAATTCCATCGCCGCTGATGACATGACCAAGGAATTTCAGCTCCTCGTAACTGAAGTGGCATTTTTCAGGCTTGAGTGACAGGCCTGCACTTCGGAGCGCATCAAGCACTGCACGAAGACACTGAAGATGCTACTCAAGTCTCCGAAAAAATGACGACGTCGTCCAAATAAACGAGACACGTTTGCCACTTAAGACCGGACAAAACTGTCCATCATTCTTTGAAAAGTGGCAGGAGGTGAACACAGGCCAAAAGGAAGAACCTTGAATTAAAAGAGTTCGTCAGGAGTAATAAATGTGGTCTTTTCCCGATCATGGTCATTGACCTCGATTTGCCAATAACCACTATGCAGATTCATGGATGAAAAATATCTGGAGTGTCTGTCAGTCCAGCGATTTGTCGTTGCAAGGAAGCGGATAGACGTCTTTCTTTGTGACGTTGAGTTTGCGATAATCAATGCAGAGGGGGGGAAACGCAGGGTGCCGTCTTTTTAACTAGCACCACTGGTGGCGCCCATGGGCTTGTAGATGGCTGAATGATGTCGTCAGCAAGCATTTGTTTGACTTGTTTTCGAATGACGTCTTGTTCTCTTCGAGACACATGATAAGCATGCTGTCGGATGGGTCTTTCGGCGGGTTCAGTTATAATTCTGTCCTTCGCAACGTGTCTGCTTGATTCTTGATGTTGTGGCAAAGCAGTTGCTAAAGGAAAGCAAAAGAGAGCAAAGACTGTCTTGCTGTTCAGCCGATAGTTTGGAATTCACATCGAGTTGAATTGTAGACTGCTTGTCATCGTGTGGGATGGACGAAAGTTCTGTGAGTGATAGGCTGGTTCTCGCGTTTCTGATTTCTTCGATGTAAGCGACAACAGCGCACTTTGTGAAGTGCTATTATTCGCGACTAAAGTTCGTAATTACGATTTCAGTAGGCCGTTTGGTCAGTTCGAGGAGGCCGCGGGTGACGCATACTTGATGAGAGAAGAGGATGGACACATTGGTTTCAACAACTCCAAGGGCAGTTCGGTCCATGTCGCTCACTGCGGTAACTAGTACACTGGAACGAGGTGGTACGGTGATGGAATCAGAGACACACAATGCTATCTTGTGCAATTTGCATTCGTGCGAGCTTGCGTTACATGAAAATGATACCAGCAGCTCTCGAAGATTTATAATGGCCCTGTATTCTCTAAGAAAGTCCATTCCTAAGAGCTGCCTGGAGCATTCTCACAGCATGACAAAAGATCCGATGAAGGCAGAGCCGCAGATATGCACTCGGGCAGTGCACCTCTCAACCGGTGTCTAGAGATGACCACCCGCAGTGCGGAGTTGGGGACCATTCCATGGTGTCGTCACCTTTCGGAGCGTAACCACTAATTCACCACTCATAATGGAGTAGTCGGCGCCGGTATCCACGAGAGGGGTGACCTGGTAATTGTCGACGGTTACGGTAATATCAGCAGAAAGTCCTGTTTCGTTATCAGATAATGGCGGAGCCGATAAATCATCGTCGTGAACTTGTCGTGTCAGAAGGTGTTTGTCAGGACGATCCGCAGTGGCCCTACCCCCGTAGGTCGCTGTCCTCAGTTTTCCTGACGTGGGCATGGACTTGGGGACCTGTTGCGAACATCAGGGAACCTGGAGTAACGGCTAGGCGACATGATACCCCGAGGAGATGGTGAACGTGATTGGTGTCTTTGTGCGGGAGAACATGGCTGCTGAGAGGCCAGGAACTGCTCTATCTCGCGTGGGCACTCACTATTACTTGGTCGACGTGCTTTAGGGTGAAATCCCTGAAGGCCCATCCTTCGATAAGGGCACTGACAATACAGATTGTCCGCTTCGCCGCAGTGGTAGCAAAGTGGCTGATTATCCATGTTGCGCCACACGTTTGATTTCCACGTGATATCTCGCGGGCCTACATCCTCATACGAGTTTACATTTGCATCAGGAAATTGATGTGGTAGAGCTGAAACAGGGGGAGGCAAACGTCATCCTTTAGATGGTTGAGGACTCCGTAAGGCTTCGGGATAAGTCAGGACTGGGGCTTCCTCTCGCGTTGGCACCAATGGTTGGATCATGGTCCTGATTTCGTCATGAATGATGTCACCAAGTGCAGTAACAGTCGGCTGACAAGAAGCTTTGCGAACTTCCTCAAGCTCTTCACGCACAACGCTTCGCACAAGCTCTGGGAGGGCTGCTAAATCATGTCCGCAGGTGAAACGTGACACAGCGGCAACGGCGCTTTGGCGGTCGTACTGTAGGGAGCGTTGCTATAGCGCTTGTTCCATTGTTGTTGCTTCACCTATGAACTCAGCAATGGTAGCTGGAGGGTTGCGCTTGAGTCCAGTGAAGAGTTGTTCTCTTACCCCTCGCGTTAAGAGACAAACTTTCTTTGTCTCGGCCATACCTGGATCAGAACGTCGGAACAAGTGCGACATCTCCTCGACAAACATGTCCACGCTTTCATTTGGCTTCTGAAACCGACTCTGCTGAGCCTGTTCGGCCTTTTCTTTCCTTTTGGGGCTGCTGTATGTCTCGCGAAGCTGTCGTCGAAATTCTTGCCAGCTAGTGATGGAGCCTTCATGATTCTCAAACCACGTGCGAGCGTAGTCTTCGAGGGCAAAGTATACGTAGCGCAGTTGACT